>NW_020539309.1:15000-34283 GCF_003426905.1 Ctenocephalides felis
GTTCTAGATAAAGTTGGTGATAGTGAGATAGAGATATGATCAGACCACTTTAAATTATTATTAATATGGATACCAAGAAATTTTGATACTTGCGAAAAATTATATGCTGAATTATTGATAGTTAAAGAAGTAATATTATTGGATAAACGATTTTTTGTACAAAAAGATATGATTTGGGTCTTATCATTATTGAGGACTAGATTATTTTCACAAAACCATTTCGTTATTTCTGACATAACCACGCTTAATTTATGTTGTAATTCATTAAGAGATTTGGCCTTGATGATAACGCTGGTATCATCCGCAAAAAGAATAAAATCATAAAGATTTGTACAATGAGGTAAATCATTAATATATATGAGAAATAAGAGAGGCCCTAAAATTGATCCTTGGGGCACTCCCAATGTACTTGTCAATTTATCCGAAATTATTTGCTCGTGATCGTTATTTAAGTAAACGCTTTGTGTTCGATCAGACAGGTAAGATTGAAATAGTTTGAGCGAACGTCCGCGAATACCACAATTTTCTAATTTGTCAAGAAGTCTTTGATGAGAAATACTATCGAAAGCTTTGGACAGATCGCAAAATATCGCAGTACAATATGTGACTTCTTCGAAGGAGTCAATGATGTTATGAACTAAATTATAAATTGAGTGGGAAGTGGAATGGTTCTTTCGGAAACCATGCTGATTCTTGAACAAAATATTATATTTATTGAGAAAAGACGTTAATCTAGTATGCAAGATTTTTTCAATTATTTTATCGAAAGAGTTCAAGAGGGAAATGGGACGGTAATTATTTATATCGTCTTTATTATTTTTCTTATGAAGTGGAAAAATCTTTGAATGCTTGAGGTGCGATGGAAATATTCCTTCATCGAAGCATTTATTTAAACATAACATAAATTTATCTATGAAAAAGGGATAGAATTCTTTAAGAATAAGACTAGGTATCTGATCCGGACCCGCTGAACTAGTAACTTTTATCGATAGAAAGGTTTGCTTTAGTTCTTCTAAATTTACAGGATAAAGAACGAATGTAGAATTATTTCGCGCGGATAAAGATTTAGTCGAACTAGTGGTGATCGAGTTGATTGCGCTTGTTAATTTAGACGCTTCGGTGACAAAAAAGTGATTAAATTTATTAGATATGACTACCTTATCAATAATCTTGTCGCCGTTAATTGTAAGACAATCAATCTGTGAAGATTTAGTTTTCGTGTTGATTTCCGAGTTAATTAAGGACCAAATTGTTTTCTGTTTATTAGCTGAGTTAAAAATCAAGTTTTCGTTGTATTTGATCTTCGCTAAATTGATTAGATCATTTAAAGTTGCCCTATATTTCAAAAAATAAATTATAAAAGCCATGTTATCATTATGTACCGATAATCTCTCAAGAAATGCTAATCTTTTAAGTGAAATTCTCAACCCTTTAGTTAGCCAAAGAGTTGAAATATTATTTTTTGGGCAAACGGTTTTCTTAATGAGAGGAAAAGCTTGATTAAAGTTGAATAAAAATGTAGAAATAAAGTTGTCGAACATTGTATTTGAGTCTTTCGACTTGTTAAGCAAGGTCCATGATTCCTTTTCCAAAAGACATTTGAAAATCAATTTATTTGATTCATCAAAATAACGTTTGTGTAAGATAAAGGTAGATTTAGAAGTTGAAAAATTACAAAAATTTAATATTATGCCTCGATGGTCTGAAAGAGTGGTATTTATAACACGCGAATCAAAGTCTTTTAAATTGGTGAAGAAATTATCAATGCAAGAAGAAGATTGATGCGAAAACCGAGTAGGTTCATGTATAGTACGCGTTAAACCAAAAGACTGCATATTCAAATTGAATTCAATGGATGGCTTCGATTGCTTATCAAAGTGTATATTAAAATCGCCGCAAACAATGATTTTGGAATATTTATCAAAAAGGTTATGAATCAATTCGTACATCAGCGAGATGAACATATCAACATTCTGGTCAGGTGATCGATAAACGCATATAAGACACACGACGTCATTTGAGAGATTAATTTCAACAGCACAATATTCAAAAAGTTTTTCTACTTGAAGAGTATTAGTATAAACGGGTTTAGAACGAATGAAATCACTTACAAAAATGCACACACCTCCGTGGCCGTATTGAGTTCGACAGAAATGAGAAGATAAATTATAACCTTTAATTTTAATTAATTCAAGATCCGACTTATTTAACCAGTGTTCAGCAAAACATAATATTTGGGGTTTATAATTATCTATAACTACTTCTAATTGATTAAGTTTATTGGATAGTTTTTGTATATTTTGAAATAAAATTGAAAATTTTATATCAGCTTTAGGCACGAAAGGAATTAGAAACGGAAGGTTTCATTCCCGCCACAGCCTTGACACTCAACAACTCGTTAGCTAAAACCCTACATAATTTTCTTTTCCCGTTGAAAAGAAAATGTAAGCCATGCCTGGTGTAATCGGATAAACCAACATGCCTGTTGACATCAAGAATCCGAAGATTACTGAACTTTCCTCGACCGTAGTCTCGGTTGATCCAGCAATTGGCATCGGAAATCAGCCCGTTGCAACGCACGTCATCGTATCTGTACGGAATTGTCATCAGACAAAGGTTTGTCTTTTGACATGAACGACGAGCCTTTTCCAAAGCGCTACGAATAGCGTAATTGGACGAATCGTCATTCGTTCCAGCCAGAACAACAACATGGTCACCCGGACCAAAGTCAGACACCAGACTCTCGATATCCCCAACCACGTCAGCAAATCCGGCCCCCGGCTTGACTATGCTGAATATATCAAATTTTCGTCCAAGCAATTCTCTCAAGCATTCTGACCACCCTCTGCCGTGGCTATCGGAAAGGAACAAAATTTTACTGTTCTTAATAGAACTTAACAAATCATTATTAACGCGTTGCTCGAGGTGCTTTGCTTTGGACTCTAATTTGGTAAATTCATCCCTAAGCTGTTTCAAATCTATGTTCCGTTTTTTTATTAAACTAGATAACTCATTACAGAGTTTAGAAAAAGAACGTGAAAATGTGGACGACTCTTTGAAAACTGAACCTGAAGAGCTCATATTCCCTAATACGGAACTAACACCAGTAATCCTGAGCTGAAGATACTGGTTCCCTAACTTAACCTCAGACAATTCTTTTGTCAGCCTATCAATTTTAATATCTCTTTCGTGAACAAGAGATTGTAAATGAAAACAATTTGAGCAAAGAACAGTAGAATTTAAATCGATTGAGTCGTCCAAAACTGAGACACTTGTATCTAAGGACTGACTTGGCACTTGGCTCCGTGTAACAACCATTTTGAAATATTTAATAAGAAATAAGTAAACTAGAAAATGAAACTAAATAAATTGAGTAATTAACTATTTAAAAAATTAGAATAGAAAGATAAAACGATATAAAATATTTAAATAAATTTACAAATCACAAATTTAATAAACTGAAGGTACTGGAAAAACACTCGCGCAGGTATAAAGAACTACAAAAATAACGGGATTTAACGGTAAATTCAGGTAAAAATAAATAAAAACTAAGGAGCAAGAATTAGATGTTGACCGTACCGAGGTTGATGATAGACTTTAGCAACATTGTTCACAATTTGTCTTAAATTCGAGTCTAAATATTGCGTCCAGCTAATAAATTTATAAAATAATATACTACCATACACCACAGAGTTGTAATATTTAATGTTAAAGTACATTGGAATATATACTTTCATTACGTAGTTTGCCAGAATTTTCAAATTTTTGGATGGCTTATTAGTAGTTACATATAACCGAAGTAACCTACTAGCCTTCGTGAGCCAACGGGAATGTGCTATTGGCCCTGGTTTCATGTTAGCTAAGCCTGTCGATACTTCTCCAGAAGCAACTGCTTTAGCTATTTTTATTAAATAACTTGAGTCAGTTGTCGATTCAGCAGGACTTATATCAGCCAAATTTTCAAGTGGGATTGTTTCAAAGTCTTTTACCGGCTGGAAGTATATAGGAAAAAATAAATTATATTGAATTCGAACATAGGGTATTAAAAAATAGTAAATATGTTATAACTCACCGGTATATTTTCGCATGTTTCAATTTGTTTGCTTAATATTCCAGTTTTTGTTCGTGGTCCAGTGGTCAATGATTTTTCCAAATAGTTAAATAAATGGCGAAGTGGAAGTTCGTTAAAGTGGAGAAGACACACAAACCAATGCAGTGGCCTGTTTAACTGAATTTCAAATCGACGTAAAATACCATTTTTCACGCCTGTATTTGCTGGTTCACCATCGCAACATATGCCTATCAAAGAATCGAGAGCTATTCCTTTATCGGCGAAAAACTCGTTCAATTTGATTACTTTACTTTCCGAATCTTCATTTTCCAATTTTGTGTAACCCAACAATTGGCCATTTGGTTCCTTTAAAATAACTAAATGCGCTTCTTTAATCATTCGTGGGTGAAACTTCTTATCGATTTTTTCCATGGTAATAGAATCATTTTTTCGGCCGTCGAATGAAAATGCTATTAATTCAGAAGAATCATATCGTTTGTGTAGAGCTTGCCTATTTTTCTGCCTCTCACGAACGCTTTTATTTTTATCCATAATGACAGGATTGCCCCAATCATCCGTTATGCCCAGGTCACGCAGGATTGCCGTCACCACGCCAGAACCAACTCTATCAGAAATTGCAAATCTGTCGCACATTAAGGCATAGCTTGGAGCCTTATATCTTCGACTATATGGACCACGTTTTATATGAGAGGTATTTTGTGAACTTTCCGAACTGCTTTTAGAATCAAAATCAACATCTGGAGTATATGTCTCACCTGGAGTAATATTGCTAGTTATTGTAGATTCTGATACTTCATCTTCAATTTTTATAATATATTCTGGTATCGTAGATTTCCTCTCATTATGTTGATCCATCATAAACGCTTGTAAATGTTCTGGGATCAGTCCACAGGAACACAGTAATCTTCGCAAATCACATTTGCATTTTCCAATATAAAATAATTCTTTCGTGGATTCTACAAACTCCTGAAATGATGCTTGGGTAGACTTGCTTTTATTTGTACTTTTATATTTATCAATCAATCGGTTCAATTTTCTAGCGATACTTCGTTTCTCCATAATTGGAATATCAATTTTTTCCCACGTCTGAATCAATTTCGTTACCACATTTGGAGTAAATGTTTTATATGAAAACATTTTATTTTGTTTTTTTGATATTTCGGCCAAATAAAAATAATACCTGATAATTTCCATACTTGTCGGAAGATTTATTCCAGTAAATTCTTTTGCTTCCCCAAATGTAATTTGATCATGCGAGCGCATATGATTCAAATTACTGGCACTTGCGCCGGAATTTAAATAAGAATTCGCCATTGATACTTCACGTCTAACTGGAGAACTGAATGAAGATTTATGCCAATTTTTCACATTAATATATCCTTTTCGAAACTTCGAGAATTATTATAAAAAAATACTAGCGCACTCTGATGGAAATAAATAACAACAAACTAAACCCGATTTAAAAACCCCCGTACAAACTATCAATCAAAATATAACTTACAATTTGAATTATTCACATGCCTAAATTAATATATTAACTTATTAAAAACAGTATTTTATTGAAAATTTCGCTGGCTAAAGAGTTATTTGCGATATATGGTTTTGAAGTCAAAATTCATTTAAATAACACATATATTTCATATGAAAAGGTGCCCATATCGCTTAATTTTACTTCTATAATGATTCGGCCCACCCTAATATATATATATATATATATATTTTGTATGATTCTGAATTTGATGTTGACATATGTATTAACAAAGTCTAATAATCGGGCATAACATCAATAAAGAACATGAATTTCTTTCAAAAATTTATTTTAAATCCATACGTTTCGGCTATAATCCTAGCCTTCATTCAGTGGAAAAATTAGTTGATCTTAGTGTTAGATTGGAAAATTTAATAATCCATGGTATTAGGATATGGTAATGCACTACACTATGTATTATAAACATTAACTTGAAATTACACAATATTTTCACAAAATACTGATTTGAAAAAATCACAAATGAATAGTGTGTTATTCGTAGACTGGTTGAAGATGTAATGGAGAAAGTCATTTTTTAAAAAATATTTTTACCAAGATTCTGCACATGTGTGGAACGAATTGTAAAACCTTTGCGCGAACGCTTTTATTGTTTTGTAAGAAATTTGGAAATGTTATCTAAATAGAAGAGATTTGTGTCGCACAGCGTGTTGAGTTCATTCCGTTTATTTATTGTCTTATTGTTATAAATAGTTAAAAAAGATCCCTCTATAATTCTTCGTTTAAATAAATTTTGTTCAAATTGTAGTATAGTCGGATTAGAAAAGTCCATATTGTGTTTTAAAGTGTATATATGGTCTGCAAGAACAGTTTTGAATTGTTTGGGGTTTTTTGAATTGTTTTTATGTTGTTGTAACCGTTTATTGAGGTTCTGGCTAGTTTCTCCTATGTAAATTAAATTGCAGTCTAAACAATTTATTTGATAGACGAGATTTCTGAGTCGTTCGATATTAAATGGGGTTTTAAAAACCCCATTTAATATCGAACGACTCAGAAATCTCGTCTATCAAATAAATTGTTTAGACTGCAATTTAATTTACATAGGAGAAACTAGCCAGAACCTCAATAAACGGTTACAACAACATAAAAACAATTCAAAAAACCCCAAACAATTCAAAACTGTTCTTGCAGACCATATATACACTTTAAAACACAATATGGACTTTTCTAATCCGACTATACTACAATTTGAACAAAATTTATTTAAACGAAGAATTATAGAGGGATCTTTTTTAACTATTTATAACAATAAGACAATAAATAAACGGAATGAACTCAACACGCTGTGCGACACAAATCTCTTCTATTTAGATAACATTTCCAAATTTCTTACAAAACAATAAAAGCGTTCGCGCAAAGGTTTTACAATTCGTTCCACACATGTGCAGAATCTTGGTAAAAATATTTTTTAAAAAATGACTTTCTCCATTACATCTTCAACCAGTCTACGAATAACACACTATTCATTTGTGATTTTTTCAAATCAGTATTTTGTGAAAATATTGTGTAATTTCAAGTTAATGTTTATAATACATAGTGTAGTGCATTACCATATCCTAATACCATGGATTATTAAATTTTCCAATCTAACACTAAGATCAACTAATTTTTCCACTGAATGAAGGCTAGGATTATAGCCGAAACGTATGGATTTAAAATAAATTTTTGAAAGAAATTCATGTTCTTTATTGATGTTATGCCCGATTATTAGACTTTGTTAATATATATATATATATATATATATATATCTTATATATAAAATTCTTCTGTAACAATGCAAGTTTCATTAATCCTTCTAAACTATAATTCGGATTTTCATGAATCTTCCTGAAGTTTGTTCGGGAAATTTTCTAGAGTGTTTTGATATATAGAAATATAGTTAGATTGTAGAAATAAATGGAAAAAATTACAAAAAACCGCTTATCATTGTTTGACATTGAAAATATTTTGGGCATTGCATATGTCATCTGTCAAAAATTTTCCTTTACTCATGACATTATATTAGAATATGTATTATAAATTCATGATTATGAATAAAAATTATGAATATTATTGCCGAATCAGCTGAGATATGACAGAAATTAAATAAAGTATCTTTTTTCCAGATACAATTATATATTTCAGTTTAACAGATTTTGAAATACAAATGTATTTAAAATTTTTCTTCGAAGGCTATGATTTATATTTAATTAAAAGCAGATCAAAAATTGAAAAAGATATTATTACGGAAATTCAACTAAAGTATGTCTATATGTAAAGAAATTTACACGTCGTTAAAATACAGAGATATATTAAAAACAGATAGCAAGTTTTGCAACAGAATTATATTAATATTTCTAATATGCAGCTAAATTTGACTATATATGTGACATATATACTTACATATATTACATATATACTACATAATTTTGTTTAAAATCTTGGTCTTTCTTTCCAATGTGTAGAACTCAATCTGATAATACCTCCTAAAAACCATGTCTTTTCGGCAGACTCCTATTTAACATCTCGAAGCACTATTTCAAATGATTGGTATGACACTGCTATTCAATTACTGTATGCTTAACAATTCACTCACTTTTTATCCTCTCACACGATGAATGTATATAAGCAATCTCACCCCATTACATTCAAACATTTATTAAATAAGGAATTAAATCAACCATATTCGAAGTCTCAATAATATCTTTTTCTGTCGAGACATACTCAAATGTATCAAGCGATGATGGTATTTTACATACCAAGAGATTCTTTTTTTTTTTCAACTTTAACAAACTATAACAAATGTAACTGATAGTAATCGTTCTTAAAAAAAATCATGAAACAATTCTTTGTCACTCATTATGTTTTATTTATTATACTCAATGTTTAATTGAATATTATAGAAAGTTAGTCATTAAATATTGACTGCGTTGACTCAAGATCAACAACTTAAACTAACCATACGAATCTTATTCACTGCACTATGCAGTCGCAGCATAGGTAAAGAAAATCACAATCAGTTTGAGAATTGAGAGGAAACCTATGATATATTCATATACTATTTTCTATGGATATATTCATTTAGAGATATGACAGTTGAAGAAATATCAATTTACTTATAATTCGAATTTAAATGTTGATAACACTTACATATCACGATAATTATACAAACATTAACCTATAGAACTGAAAGAAAAGAATGAGATAAATATAATGAATTAAATGTATTATAATGAATGTTAATGTCAACGCTCTGTCAAGCATTATTTGTTAAAAATCATGTCCATATTGTGCTCAATTTTGTGTTAATAATTCAAGAAAAAAATATACAACCATGTACAACTAGAATTTTTTTAAAACTAAATATTATAAATTTATCAAAGCGAGTTAGTTCGATAGATGTCTCTCCGCCCGCTAAGAGTGTCTTATCCCTGTTAACTTGATAGGATGTGGCTATGTACGGGAAAGTAGAGTCCAGGAGAGTATTAATAAGAATCAGTTATAATACAGTATTAGTGGAAGATATTGGTATTCTTCAGTTATAGTTTAAGTACAATTTGAGAGTAAGATTAAGTGATTCACATTATCCAGCGGGTTATAATATTTAAGATTTTTTTTATCGTGCCACGATGCCACGAATTCGCAGAGGGGCAAGTAATTTTGGAAGACGTACTCGGCAAGCTCGAGCAATCTATGAACGAAGATTGAATGGGACCCATGAACAACATATGATAGACAATATGAATTTGAGAGAGCAAGTAGCAATGCCAATGAAAGTTTAGAGAGACGTACTCAACGACTGACAGATATGGCATTGAGAAATCGAGAGGTGCGACCGCCGCCATTAGAGAAAATAATCAACGACGAGTTAATAATCACAGAGCATTGGTACGTGCATCACTTTTGCGCCTGGCGTTTAATTATGATCCTGAAATTGATTATTCATCACACTCTTTAATTACCATTGGTAATATGGACAATGTATGTAAACATTGCCATGCTCTAAAATTCAAAGGAGAATCAGCAGGTTTATGTTGCGCATCAGAGAAAATTATATTGACAAAATTAACAACACCACCGGAACCTTTAAAAACTCTACTAGATGGAACAACGTCTCAATCAAAAATATTACTGAAAAAAAATCGCAAATTTAATTCATGTTTTCAGATGACGTTATTTGGTGCTACGAAAGTATTTGAAAATGAAGATGGTCGAAATTTCGAATCAACATTTAAGATACAAGGTCAAGTTTACCACCAAATCGGTTCATTGTTTCCCATGCCTGATGTGAATCCGAAATTCTTACAGATTTATTTTATGGGCGATGATGAACAACAAACAAACATGCGATGTGAATTTAATCACATACAGTTTATGAAGGAAAGAAATATTGTGAACTCTTTGGAAATATTTTTTAAAAACCATAACCAGTTGTTGTATTTGTTTAAGACTCTTTCAAGTAGACTAGAAAACGATGATTACGCTATTATTATTAGAGCAGACAAAGTGCCGATGGGAGAACATGCTGGCGCATATAATGTTCCAACAGTCAATGAAGTCGCGGTCGTAATAGCTGGTGATCTATATGAGGGGCGTGATATACGTATACAACGGAGAGATAATACCATGCAGATAATACAGGACAGTCATAGTTCTTATGATGCTTTGCAGTATCCATTGATATTTTGGAAAGGTGAAGATGGGTACTATTTAAATATTAAACAAAGGGATCCAAATACAGGTAAAAATCTTATTTTTATAAAAAAAAAAACAAATAATAATAATTAAAATAATTTTAATATGTTTTATTCCAGGTGCAGAACTTGCCAAAAGTAAGTGCCATGGATTTTTACTGCTACCGATTAATGATTCGAGCTAATGAAGAAAATAACATTTTTAAATGCAGACAGCTATTCCATCAGTTCGTGGCCGACATGTATGTAAAAATTGAGAGTGAGAGATTGAGATTCATAAAGTTTATTCAAGCCAAACTCCGCGCTGAGGAATATATACATTCGCGTGATGCAGTACTTGGTAATGTAGATGCAATGAATGATATTAGTCATATTGGTACTGCATATATTCTTCCATCTTCTTATATTGGAAGTCCGCGACATATGCAGGAGTACATTCAAGATGCTATGGCTTATGTTCGTGCATATGGCAGACCTGATCTGTTCATTACCTTTACGTGCAATCCCAAATGGGATGAAACAAAAAAATTGTTGATGCCGGGACAAACAACGATGGATAGGCATAGTATAACTGCGCGAGTTTTTAAACAGAAGTTGAAATCATTGATGAATTTGATAACATCATTCTGTTTTTGGTGAAACACGCTGTTTGTTATACTCAGTAGAATGGCAGAAGAGAGGTTTACCCCATGCACATATTTTGTTGTGGTTAGTTGATAAGGTACGTTCTGTAGAGATTGCATATGCAAATATGTTCATAAAGGAAGCGACAAAGCGATATTTGCAATTAAAAGTATTAATGAGAATGATGAAATAACTCGATATAAATGGGCTGTGCATTTGGAGAACGGTCAGCGGGTATACTTTACAGAAAACAATATATTACAACAAGCTTTGACTGCTCCGAAGACTACTCTAACTGCATTTTTTAAACTTTGTAATAGATCAGATATTGCTGGAAGATTTGCTAGAACATTATTATATACAGATACACCTAAATATTTTACATGGGATAAAAAATCAAAAGATTGGGTACCTAGAAAACGAGGTATTCCTGTTTCAGGATTCGAAGGCATATATATGACAAACAATTTGGTTAGATTGTATACTGTTCATCCTAAGCAACGAGAATGCTTTTATTTACGTTTGTTGTTGATTAATGTTATAGGACCAAAATCATTCCAAAATTTGAGGACAGTCAATGGTATTTTATATGAAACTTTTTATGATGCGTGCCGTGAGTTGCACTTATTGGAGAATGATAATCAATGGGACATGACTCTTGCAGATGCAGCACTGATTTCATCTGCACATCAAATTCGACAATTATTTGCAATAATATTAACAACATGTTTTCCATCAGATGCATCTGCACTGTGGAATACACATAAAGACCCAATGAGTGAGGATATTTTGCATCGGTATAAAATTAATAATCAAAATAATAATCATGAATTTTCAGAACAAATATATAACGAAGCCTTAATAATGATTGAAGATATTTGTATCCAAATTTCGAACATGTCGCTAATTCAATTTGGCATGTCAGCACCGAGCCGAGCAGCAGTAGATATCATGAACAACGATGTTGAACGTGAACACCAGTTTGATAAAACTGCTTTAGCTACTTTTGTTGCTAATAATAAAATATTGCTTACTGCCGAGCAACAAAGTGTATATGATCAAATCAATACGTCAATTGAGGCACAACAGGGCGGATTCTTTTTTTTGGACGCACCCGGAAGCACTGGAAAAACATTTATTATTTCACTGATTCTTGCGCGTGTGCGGTCGCAAAATAATATTGCGTTGGCAATAGCTTCTTCAGGAATTGCAGCAACATTATTTGAAGGAAGACGAACTGCGCATTCGGCATTTAAGTTACCTTTAAATGTTCATGTTAACCTAGAAGAAATGTGCAACATAAAGAAGAAATCAGGAATGGCGAAAGTTTTGCGAAAATGTGAAATAATCATCTGGGATGAATGTACTATGGCGCACAAGCATTCGCTTGAAGCTCTTGATAGGTCGCTGAAAGATATCAAAAATAATAATTGTCTTTTTAGTGGCTGCTTATTGCTACTGTCTGGCGATTTCAGACAGACATTGCCCATTATTCCACGAGCGACGCGTGCTGATGAAATAAATGCCTGCTTAAAAAAGTCTTATCTGTGGCGTAAGAAATTATATCTTAGTGTTAACATTCGTGTTCAATGTCTAAATGATGCACTGGGGTCGAAATTTTCACAACAATTATTGGATATTGGTAATGGCAGAATTAATTTTTATGAAAATATAGAGTACATTCAATTCCCTGATAATTTTTGTAATATGGTTGATGGCAAAGCCAAACTAATAGAAAATATTTTTCCAATTTAAAGCATAATCATGAAGATCATGAGTGGCTACAAGAACGAGCAATTTTAGCAGCAACGAATTTGGATGTAGACGAAATGAATTTAAAAATACTACAGATACTGCCAGGATATGAATTCACATTTAAATCAGTTGATACTGTTATTGATCCTGATGAAATCGTCAATTATCCAGTCCATATTATTATTATTGAAAGTTGGTTCTCCAATTATATTATTAAGAAATTTAAATGCCCCAAAATTATGCAATGGCACAAGATTAGCAATAACAAAAATTATGGGAAACATTACAGAGGCAATTATACTGGGCGGAAAATTCAAAGATGATGTTGTTCTTTTGCCTAGAATACCACTAATTCCTTCGGAATCAGTAATACTTTTTAAAAGACTGCAGTTTCTTATACATTTATATATATTTATAAATTTAGAAAATCCGTGCTTTAATCACGGACAGCTATATATTGCTTGCTCAAGAGACAGAAACCCAAATAATTCATATATTTATACACCTAATAATCTCACCAAGAATATTGTATATCCTTTGGCATTACGATAAACCTTACTACATTAAAAGTTTAAAATAAAAAAAAGAATTATAAACTATATTAAGATTAATTATATAATTAATATTAATTATATTAACATTAATTATTGGAATTGCATTCCTGAATATAATATTGTTAAATTGTACATTTGAAAATAAATATAACTATTGTATTAATTTAATTTATTTATGGATAATTTAAAAAAAAAGTTGAATGATATTGAAAAGTTAAATACTTTTTTAATATAGACATATGTGTACAGGACAACGTCTGTCGGGTCAGCTAGTATATATATATATATTATCGTTGTGTCGTTTTTTTACCGCGCGTCGCAAAAGGTTTGGTTTGGTTAACGGATAGAGTTTATAGCCTTTGTTACAAGGTAATGAAAGTATAGAGGGCAAGTTTTTAGTCAAAAAGTTAAATGTGTTATGGTGGCCCTATTGTTTATGTGTTATGAGATAATAGTTTTATATTTGTTAAGTAAGATAATGATTAAGATTGGATATAAACTATTATTTTCGTTGTATGTTTTTTTTTGTTCACTGATAATGTTACCGTAAAACAAACCAAACGAACGTTTGTAGTGTATTACCGCGTTTATACCGTCGGGATTTTGTTTAATTTGCGTGACGCCCTTTTATATAAATTACGATTTTGTTTCTATTGAAAATACTTTAATTTTGTTTCGTCAATAGTCATTGGCTCGTGTTTTTGACTGCCAAATCCAGATTAAGGGATCCGATATGGCAAATGAAAATAATGAAGAAAGAAAGTATTAATCGAAAGAAACATGAATGAGTAATTTTTGATAAGGTGAAGTTGATATTTGGAATCAAGGTTAAATATACTTGTATAAATAGATATATAAATTAAAGGATCGTGTTGTAAAAAGTAATCACCAAATTGAGGGAGTGGGAACTACGCATGGGCGGAGCAACCGATGCTAGTCTTAAAAACAAGGATAGTGCATAGGCGATGAAACACCCCCGCCAAGTCACACTTCTGCCCTTCCTTCCAATATTCCTAAGTATTCTATTCCTTAGTATTCTATTAGAATACGAGCACGCCGCACGCATAAACGGATGGTCCAACAACGACAAACTAGACTTCTTACTCCAATACTTACAAGGACCAGCTCGCATGTGGTATCTAAAACAATTACGGCGCGATACTCTAGACTCGTGGGAAAAATGCCGTCGCATTTCTGGAACACGGTAGTCAAGATAGGGCTCAAGCGATCTTAGACAACAGAATTAGAAGTTCAAATGCAGAATTAAAACATTACATACAAGCGGTGACAGAACTCTGCGACAAAATCGATCTGAACATGAACGTCGGGACCGTCATAAGATACATATTAAAAGGCCTTCGACCAAAATCTTTGGTTGCCCAGGCTTCTCAGTTCTCACTAAACGACGTAACACAATTCATTACACAATTACTTAAAGCGGACTCATACAGACAAATTTACGGAGTTGACACAGGAGACGATAAAGTAACTAAATTGCGAGACGATATCAAAGAGTTAACAAATCATTTTACACAAATCACGTACGACAACTCGCAGACAACACACAGACGGGACGTTACGCCAATTAGACAACGGCACTTTGACAACAGAGGTGGACAAGACTTTCATAACAGAGGCGGTCGAACCACTACAGGTAGACCAACGTGCTATATTTGCGGGCGATCAGGCCATTATGCGATATTATGTAACACAAATAACAGAGTAAACTCATCCGGGCCTGCGCAACCAAGTCAAAATTTTCAAACGCGATTCGTGGGCAATCGCAGAAGGTAGTCCATCATTTAAAATCAGGGCAATCACGTACAGGGGCAAACATTACTCCGGCAACTTACATAGAATTAACTGTTAATCAAACGCCTACAATAGTTTTAATAGATTCAGGACCTCAGTCATAGGTAAACAATGTCAATTTTATCATAACATTTTGCCCTTCACAGGTAAAACAACTATTACGTTTGGCTTTGGCAAAAGTACGAATATTTTAGGAGTCTCACAATTAGAAATTGAGCTCGATAGTGAGTGTAAAATGAAACTCGAAGTTTACGTTCTCGATATCGAAAGCGACTACGACATTTTAAGTAATGATTTTAATATTCAAGCTAACATCATCATAGATTTTAATTTAGAGACAGTCACGTTTGCATACAACAATTCAAACTTTATATACAATTTCTTATACAGTTTAAAAAATATTAAATCTCAAACAAGTTTAAGTACCGATTGGTAGTCCGGACTCAAAGTACGACGGTAACGGAGAATACATTTTTGAACCCGACATACAACTCACTCGACGAGGATTAATAATTGACTGCTCTTTACTAAGGAATGACAATGACATACAATACTTATCTTTATTGAACGCAAACACCGGAGCCGTAGCACTCGGTAAAAATAAGCAGATAGGCACGCGATTTATAGCTCGAAAGCAACCAAAACAACACGACGACGCCCAACATCATTGACATAAGCGAAGTAACTGTGAACAACGACTTACAGGCCGACCAATATAATCGCTTACTCGACCTAATCGAAACGTTCGCCGACGTATTTTGCTGGAAAAACCGGACACTCAAACCGACGGACCTAGTTGAACATACGACAGACACAAACAACGCAAAACCAATCAACTCCGCGCCATATAGAAACAGCCTAAAAGAGAGACAGGATATTCAAAACCAAGTAAACGAAATGTTACAAGGAGTTATAAAAAACTAAATAAGTCCGTGGGCCAGCCCCGTAGTTTTAGTTAAGAAAAAATCCGGTGAATGGCGATTTTGCGTGGACTATAGGAAATTAAACAAAGTAACTATCGCTGACAAATACCCCTTACCATTAATGGACGACATATTAACAAATTTGAACGGTTCCTATTTTTTTTCGACACCCGACCTGAAAAGCGGTTATTGGCAAATCCCAGTGCAAGAGAAAGACGAAAAACAAACAAAAAACAGCATTCATTACAGCAGACGGACTATACGAATTCAACGTTTTACCCTTCGGACTCTGCTCTAGCCCCGCGACTTTTCAGAGATGTATGGATAACGTTCTAGGGGGCCTTAAATGGAGTACCTGTCTTTGTTTACTTAGGCGATATAATTATAAAATCCAACGACTTTGAAACACACTTAACCAGACTATCGACAGTACTAGACAGACTGAGACTTGCGGGCCTGAAACTTAAGCCAAGTAAATGTTTCTTGGGTTTTACCAGCTTAACGCGATTTTGGGTCATATAGATTCCGACAAAGAGATCTCCCCAGACCCGGAAAAAAATTACAGCGGTACAAAATTTTCCAAGACCTAAAAAGATTAAAGACATTCGTTCATTCATAGGACTCGCAAACTTATACAGAAAATTCATAGAGAACTTTGCGAAAATCGCACACCCACTGACAGTACTGACTAGTAGAAACATAAAGTTTCACTGGGAGTCGGAACAAGAAAGCGCGTTTCAATCTTTAAAAGAAAAACTAATATCACAAACCGTTCTCGCACAATTCGACGCAACCTCACCGACAGAAATACACGTGGACTTATGCGATATTGGCCTAGGAGCAGTACTCGTACAAGAACATAACAACAGTAAACACCAGGAAGCCTACGCATCGCGTAAACTCCAACGACGAAAAATTAAGTACAGCACGACTGAAAAAGAGTGCCTAGCCATTATATGGGCAATCAGACATTTTAGACAGTTCCTATGGAGGAAAAAATTTACTATAATAACAGACCACCATGCTCTATGCTGGCTACAGAAATCATAAGACTTATCTACGAGACTGACCCGTTGGGTAATTAAACTACATACAGGAATACGAATGACATAAAAATGGTAACTTACATACAGACGCAGACGCATTATCACGCTACCCCATAAACGACGATTTGAAAATCTGTATGTTAACCGAAACTAATACAAACTCTAGGGACATAGCACAAATGCGACTTAATTCTAGCTCTACACAACCCGGAACACGTCACAAATAAAACGGCTCGTAAATTGCGTAGCTACCTGCTACACAACGACATACTATTTAAAAAAGACTTTGGATAAAACAGCACAGACAAATTGCTCGTAATGCCTAAAACATTAAGGAATGAGATCCTTCAAGCATGCCACGACGACCCCGCGACTCGAGCCCACTACGGGCTAACAAAAACAATTTACAAAGTCAAATAACGTTATTTTTAGTACAACATGATTAAAGAAATACGAGAGTACGTACGGTCGTGCGCGCACTGCCAATCGCGAAAATCACCTAAAACACTACAACAAGGCCTCATGCAACCAATCCCGGTCACCCATGTATTTGGCTTAGTAGGAATGCATTTCCTGGGACCATTCCCACAAAGCGATAGGGGTAATAAATACGTAATATTAGCAATCGACTACCTGACTCAATGGGTCGAAACGAAGGCAGTACCAACGCAAATAGCCGAAGAAATAGTTACAAATACGACACGGTCCACGTTAGTAGAATAAAAGAATATTTTGGTCGCATACCAATCCACTAAAAAAAAAATCTTCACTTTTCTCTTCGTTTTTTAAATATATATAAGAACTTATATACAGATGTACATATGTTAATAATTAAACATAATTATAGTAATAAGTTTAGTTTTGGGATATAATTAGGATATATAGGATATTGTCGTCAAAGGGGTTGCACAACCCTCAGTGCAATTGGACTCCCCCACCTACGTCTACTAGGGTTCCTGCAATATAAGGTCCGAGTCTGGTATTGAAAAGGCATTATGAAATGTAACATCCTCTGAGGAGGTCGGTCGGGTCCAGGCGCGAGTCCCTGGACCCGCTTAGTGTATAGTGGTGTGTGTTTTGTGCCAGGAGATTAGAACCCGTTACAGCAAAGGACAGGTGTATTGTTTATAAACTATTCCCTCCGTTCCGTTGACTCCGTTTGTTCCGATACTCCGTTTATGTTAATCCGGTTAATCGGTTTATAGATTGTACGTTAGAGTTTAGGCAGAAGGCATAACAGTACGTAGGTATTGTCATGCCATCACACCTGTAATATTAAAGTAATATTAACCCTTTGAACTCCGCGCGGTCGACGCATGTGACGCCCCAGCAACTCCCTGAGTATATTAGCGAAATATCTGTCATGTTTGTTATATAATGAAAAAAAGGAACAAAAAAGAATTAAAGTATTTATTTTTTAACAGTATTATTTCAATGCGTTTTAATGTTAATTTCAAACATCAACAATTAGTGATTCGTTATTAACTTTATTCGTTATTATATTTGTTAACGTTATGATGTGATCAGAGCGTGTCGGACTGGGTCCGACAACGGAGTTGCGGAACACATTTTGTATGTCGAACTGGAGCCGACAACGGAGCGTAAAGGGTTAAATAAGCTAAAAGTACATTCTGTTTCATTCGTGTAGTTAGTTGGTTTAGTTTCCACAGGTAATTACAGGGTGTTTATAGAAGTCGGGTTAAGGAGTTGGGGTAAATGTTTCGTAATGGGGATGCAACGCTAAGATGTAATATTTGGTAGTCGTTGCAACACCCGAGAAAGAGACCATCAACCTCTTTAAATCGTCACAATATTGTAAGTAATTTTCTTGAAAATTTGTTTGTGTGTAATGCGAAATACTGTTTTTAATCAATATTCCAGATCCAGCGCGTGCAGTATTGTCAGGGTGATTAGTATTATAGAAAGAATAGAAAGGAATCTTGAAATGTAGATTATTTGTTAAATGCATTTCACTGATTAGCATCACATCAATCGTGGTTGTAAAAATAATATTAATTCGTTTTATGATTTAAAACACCATTTGCATTCCATTGAGCAATCCGAAAAAACTTGGCCATTAATTTTTAACTAATTTGGTTAACATGTTCATGACTAATCTATTTTGTTCCATTAGTGTTTGAACATGTCTATAAAATCACTAATAAATGTGATAAGAGCAACGGTTACCTGTGACTGTCGTTTTAGGTTATTCGTTGTATCTTTAGTATTCAGAATAGCTTCTATGGTCACTGTAAGAATTAGCTATTGGCCGCCTGTT
>NW_020539310.1:0-8662 GCF_003426905.1 Ctenocephalides felis
ATAAATATGAAAACTCGTCACGGTTATGTGATACATCCACTCATTATGAATATATCATATTCTATATCCTACCCATCCACTGACAATGAGTACTGCTCTTGATGGCCACTTTTAGCAGTCATACGGTAATAACTTAGGTTGCCGACAGCTGCCACTAGATGATACCCCTATGTCGTTTGAATATCGAAGTTTTGAATGGATTCTGGTAGAGTTCGCGATACGAAATATTTGTTATTAATGGCAGAGCGTGAATGACACAGGAATTTGTAAATGATCCTCTACGTATCCAGAAACAATCAGATACAATAATGCGTCGCAGCACAGGTCTTTTGATATACATATGAATAAAATAATATAAAAAGAATTAAATAAATATTTTAACTGGAGTTGGTTAAAAATTCAAGTGAAATATCTGATCTTGATAAAGAAAACTATTTTAAAACAGAGGTAATAAATACAAGATATACAAACATCACTGTAGATAGAAATAACACATAATAAAAGTGATATGCGGAGAGTTCAGAGCCCTGCTACAACAATGTTGCAAGTTCAAATCCTGATATCAAGCAGTCTAAAGCAGTCTAATCAAAAAAAGTCTAAGCGTCTAAAGTCTAAGCGTCTAAAAAGGATCTAAAACTTAGGCTGATAGTATTACAGAATTAAAGGTATTTTTGAGACAGTTTTATTATTTGCATTAAAAAAATTAAGTCATGTATATTTTATATTTGAATACAAAATGAATTGCTTATTTTTTAATGAAAAAGCTTTTGTTGAAGATTGTTAATAAATACGAGGAAATACTGTTTTCATCATTTTTCTTGCAACTACAGATAAGTGAATTAATCGACTATATCGCACAACAAAAACAATAATAAAATTTACAAAAATCATTTCAAAAATGTTAAACATTCTGTTAAATTAATTATATTCCCAAAGCTAGCCTAAAGTCTTTTTGTCTGCTCAATGTCTTTGTGACCATTACTAAATATATAACGAAAATTACTGAAAGAGAGAAAAAATATGGTCTCAAAATTCAAATATCTAGATACTTTATAACTTATTGTATACCATGTTACAACAGAATTTAGTGTTCCACTACTGTTTGACAAAAAATATTATTGGATAATGAGTGATATAGCAAACTTCTTGCAGAAACCATAACGACTCCGTGCTTATGTGTACTATAGTTTTTTTGTTGACAAATTATCTTACTAAATTTAACAATCAGTATGTTTCTAAGACGAATAACAAAACGTAATCAAGCACACAACATCAAAATAATTTTTCAATATTATAAAATTTGTATTATCATACGAATGCAGATATTCTAATCTCAGATATATTTATATGTATATCTATACATATATGTAAATTGTATCGATCTATAACCTTATCTATAATACGCAAGCCTATCATTAGCGACATGAGAACAGGAGCATTCGTTCGGCTTCTTGTTGCCGCAGATAGGATATGCAAAACCCAAATTTATGCCAAGATCTATCATTATTATCGAATTAAGCCAACGGAGCACGTCCGACAAAAAACGTCACGAATCAATCGTCAGATAATCGATATACTCCGAGACACCCCATATAACCGCAAAATACTTACGATCAGTCCAGATTTCTTAGAATAATATGAATTTTTTAAATAAAATAGACTAAAACGTATTGAAATTAATTACATAAATCAATAGAAATTTGGTTCAAATTCAAATCTTTAAAAAATATTTTTGATTTTTTTACTTTACATAAATAGGGTAGGGAACACAAAGGTCCAATACGACTTTGAGCAATTACATTGTAAAAACCAACCCAATTATATTACAACAAATAACACATATCAAACAACAACTGTCTGACCATGTTCAATAAATTTCTCAGGTAATTTTCTCATTGTAGAAATGTGTTTTTTGGGCTGATTTTCAAAAATTTGGCACCTGGTCATTTTCGCACCATAAACGGTGTGAAATGACATGGTCAGGTGGCATACAAGTCCATTGTCTTATTTTCAATTTTAAAGTGATTTTACGAAATAATAGCTTTAGCATTATTCGACGAATAATATAATTAATATAACGAATAAATATAAGTTTCATGGACCCTTTTTTAGATAATAATCACCCAGAGATAATACTGTATATAACCCTAATCTGGTATTTCGTCAGAAATATTCATCAGCAGAGGTGGAATAACTATATATTTAATTTATCTCTTGCAAAATTGTTTTTTTAACTTAATTTACATTTTTATTTACTATTATTATGCTTCACACCTTTCTCAGGATAAAAGTTCAATTGATCCTTTTTACCCCACCCACGACTAAGGTTTTATAGAAGTTATATAAAAAACAGTCGAATCTAACCTAAAATTGACAATAAATTTTATAAAACAATTAAATAACTTATACTTAAAAATATATTATGGCCTCGTAAACTAAACAACGGTACTCATGATCAAATCAGCTAACAGCAAAAGAAAATACTTTTGTTATGGATTTTCAAATATTGCCATTTATCTCCTGATAGCGATGCCGTAAGAATCAAGGTTATGCAACTTTTTCCCTCTGCTTTCAAATATTGTTGTTAAAAATTCTTAGCTTTACTTGTTTTTGAGATATCGGTGTTTTTTTACTTTTACCTTTTTACTCGCGGACAAAAATTTTAAATCTCACTATTGAATAATAGTCAAAACAGACTGAAATTATTCTACTGAAAAGTTATAACTGATATGATATTGCATCATGTTCTCCGCGCTTTGCATTTACACTACTTATCCAAAGATAAATGCAAAAAATAATATAAAGTGTTCAGTTTGTAAATATTAATAATACATATTTTATACATGTAATTACATATGAGATCACACGTGAGAATTCGGTTTGTTCCGATTTTTTTAAGTTTTTTTATACGCGCATGTGCGTGCACTCATATCCTTCAGCCTGCGTACCTGCGTGGTTACTGCTCGAGATATATGTAATTACGTTATTGTTCAACTAACATTCCTGACCGGGGCAAATTTAGTAGACATGATATCGGTGACCAATTTACTCAAATTGCTTTTCATACAAATGAATTATGGAAGCAGATAATGAAAACATTCTACTATAATGAGTAATTTCAGAATCAAACAACTATTATACATTTATAATTGAAGATGCAATAAACCAAAAATATTCTCAAATCTTAAGGTATTATATTAAGATATGAAAACAATTAAGAGCAACATTTTTTTTTTTTTTTTGAATTTATTTTTCATAGCAAGCTATACAAAGTACATTCAGAAGAGCAACAATATGATGAATGAATTGTAGGTGACTCTAGTGATGTCGATCGTTATGTGACTCTAGTTATGTCGTTACTAAATTATAGTGCTATGTTGTTTTGTGATCAATTTTGTCTTTCATTGTGATCCATTTACAAGCAAATGTAGTGGAATTTTCAGCTATATAATTTAATCCTTAAGTAGCATTTGTTATGTTCGAGCATTCAAAGTAATTAGTTGAAATGAATAAATTAGTATGATAATGAGTATACTCAGTGAGAACATTTGAAATGCCGATTCAACTCTCATTTTCAAAAGTGAGGATCTTCCGTGAATATTAAAAAAATCTTAACTTTACTTGTTTTTGAAATATTGGTGATAGACCTTTTTACCCGCAGACCTTTGAGGCCCGCTCTACTCTACTCTTAAGTGAGTTTACAAAATTTATATTTTTAATATTGAATAATAGTCAAAAACATACTGAAATTATAATAATATAAAAATATGAAAAATTGATATATAACTGAGTAGAGTAAGGCTATGGGATTTAAATCATGAGTTCCAGTTCAGAAATTATAAATAGTTTTCGAAGTGAAAATAGACCTTACCTAGCATTGCTGTATCAATAAAAATCGATCAGCAATTACAGAAGTTTTGGCCAACCGTTGGGCTGCCTTTTGAAAAGCGACGTAGTTAAGTCATCACAATAGCTTTTATGACCTACTCTATTCGCTGTTCAAATAAAATCCAAAAACATTTTTAGACCGTTTTAGATTATTTTCTTCTCCATAAAAGTTGAACAATGCTGAATCTTCTTTTTTTTTAGAGAACGTAACATCATTTTAGAGTGAATTAGTTTTATATTAAAAGTTATATAAATTATCAGCATTTGCCAAGAGTCCATCAGCTCTTTATCTGGATGACAGTGAACGTTCGCTTTCATTGAGGAATCACCGATAACAAATGAGAGGGCGTCTCAAGAAATTGAACCAATGTTGAATCGAATATGAAAAAGGTACGTGCCCTTAGTAGTCTTAGAAATAAATGCATCATCCCGGAGGGCTCTATTGTGCAACACACGCAAGCCTATTATGTAACATCGCTTTCGAAAAAAATAGTAATGCACAATGAGATGCAACACATTACACATTTTGGTTGCAATCTTCAAAATCGCGCTTCACCGTTAGAGCTATGGCATTTTAATCAGAGGTTAGATATTTGATACCCAACCCGGAAAGACTGATATCAAGTAGTAGTAACATCGGTTTTTACTTGCAAATATAAATAGTAAAATGTTTTCAAGTGAAAACAGCATTCCTGCGCATTGACGCAATACCCAAATAAAAATTAAATATAAAATATTAAATGGTCGAGACAAAATATAAAGAATTTTTGAGCCACTAATCTTTTTATGTGTAAACTATATTACATATGTATATCTAATAGCGATGAGCCCACGAAATACCATTCTCATTTGAAACTGTATTCGAGGTTTAGAACTTCAAGAAGAAATTTGATATGATACAGCTTGATACAGAGCTGACCGAGTTTGGGATCGAACCGGACTAAGGATTGTCAGCCCACGTTATTTAAGGCTGGCTCAAATATACAAATTCAGCCTCTGAAAAATAAATAACTTTGCCATCATTACATCATATATAATCCAGGTGTCATACATCAATCTAGGTATTGAAGTATGCACAAGTGCAATCACCATGTAACATACCTGATGTCTTTGATTGAAGCACACCTTCAGTTCGTAGGTAAAATTTAAAAATCGGAAATATGAAATACTTGAACTATCTAATACAACATGTGTCATATTAGACAATCTACATTCTACATATTACCTAATTTATATCGATACCGAGCAATCCAATTTATTACATTTAAAAATAAACCATTCTAAATATATGTTTGTAATGAATCTAATTAATTACTTTGAAATATCTAAAAAAAACTTAATCGCTTCAAAGCTACTAAAACTACTGATTTTGTATCAAAGCTACTGAAACTACTGGCGTGCTTAATCAATTCAGTTAATTCCAATTAACTATAAATAAAAATGCTATTACTGATGACAATAAAAGTGTACTCACTAGAAAACTAGATTTGATTTAATATTTATTCAAATCCTGCAAATTCTTATTTCTACTCCATAAATCTCTAGGCTGTATGATTTAAAACAGCAATTTCAACGTGACTTTACGTTCTCCTCATTTTATTTCTTTTTTAAAACCATTTCATTGTTCGTTACCCTAAATTCATCGAGGCAACCACGTTATTAAGGTGGTGGAAGATCGCGATTTTATGTACTCAGATGAAGAAAAAAAACGATTATATGCACGTTTTTATTTGAAAAGAAATCACTAATTGATTCTTAAAAGTTCTTGCCATTGTGAAGGAATAATAGAATGAATAATTGATGAAGATTTAAAGTCTTTTGTATCTGTGATTTCGTGTGTACACGATATGCGATTTATTTTATTTCAAATAAAATTCAAATTAAAGACACAAAAGTTATTTTTTATGCGTTTGTTAATAATAGATGATTTATTATGCAAAGCCGCAGAAGGCATAATGTTTGTCTATAACATATGTCACATCTTCTATATATATAATCTAAGTTGACAATTATGTATTATTATTATTATTATTGTTATACATATTTGATTTGTATTGAATAAAAACAGTAACTCGTAATCAGTGGTGTTGTGCTAATATTTTTTTTGCCGGAACGCTAAAATTAAAAAAAACCGGTTCATAAACCGGTTCAAAAACCGGTTTTCATGTTTGTTCCGGTTCCGCTCGAAAAAGAAAAGAAACAAAAATTATTACAAAACCTATTTTGCTCATGTATGTTTATTACAATATTAGGAACATTTAATAAAAATTAGTTGAATTATAATTTATAAAATTCACTTATTAAATCATTTTCTGTGTGTAGCAATTTTAAAAAAATATTTTTGCCGGAACGCGTTGACACAATTATAAAAACGACTCTTGCACATGAGATAATATATATGAAGATTTCATGAAACTAGTTGTATGTTGTATACTGTACCTTCTTCGAAGAACAAACCTGAAAATATTTGATGATGCTGAGATGCAGTTTTTTTAAACTGAGTGTCATTTTGCTAATCTAAAAATGCATATGAATCATAATACTAAGAACTCGTCCGATAATTTCAGTAGCTTGTGTTCAGAAGCAGTAACATGATCTCACAGATATATACTTTGCGTTTATAGCCCGCGGTTTTAGCAAATACACGGTTATAAAGTTACCGATTGGAAATGTTCATTGTGTGCTCTGATAATCGGTATTTTATAGTTCTGGCACGATTCACAATAAAGTAAGCAGATATGTATAAAATATATACAATGAGATGAATTTTAACACTATCAGAAGCATGAATTTTGAAAATTGCAGTTACAAAAATGTGAAATTATTTATGAAGCTTTAAAGTTCACATGATTAGAAAACAAACTGCAGAGTTAGTTACATATAATACATGATATGTTACATATAATATAAGACGGGGCAAAGGTAAGGTGACCATACGTCCCGGATTGGCCGAGACAGTCCCGAATTTCCACCTGCAAACAAACTTTTAAAACCCCGGACACAGAGTTTTTCTTAAAGCAATATTTGTTACGAATTTTTATTTTTTGTCCCGGATATCCCGGTTTTTCGAAAATTAATAATTAACTTAACAAAAAATAAGAAAACAAACTAACAGATGCTATTTTTTCAAATTAATTATGAAGAAGAAGTTATATAAACGACAAACACACTCTCTCCCCCGACATCCCGGATTAGCATAACTAAAAAATGCCGTCCCGGATTTGACTTAAAAAAATATGGTCACCTTAGGCAAAGGTCAAATTTGTCTTTGAGCAATTATATTATAAAAACCAAACCAATTATATCACAACAAATAACACATATCAAACAAATAATTATCTGACTATGTTCAGTAAAACTCTCCGATAATTCATCATTGCAGAAATGTAAGGTAAATTTGGAAGACAAGGGAGCAAACAGGTCCAATGTCTTATTTTCAATTTCACTGCTGCTATTATTTCATTTTGAAGGAATTCTACAAAATAATTCCATGAATATATTTTTTACAAATAACACCGTATATAACCTTGATCTGGTATTTAGTCAAAAATATTCATCAGCAGAGTTCGAATAACTATTTATTTATTTAATCTCTTGCAAAATAGCTTTTTTAACTTAATTTACTTTTTTATTTACTATTGTTTATTGTTTACACCTTTGTCAGGGTAAAGTTTCAGTTGGTCTTTTTACCTCACTCATATGTGAGTTTTTATAGAGGCTATATAATAAAATCTGTTGAATCTAACTTAAAATTAACAGTATATCTTATAAATCAATTAAATAACATATACTTAAAAATTATATTCAAATCTCGTAAACTAAATAACTGTGCTCACAATAAAAAAAAATAACAACGAAAGAAAATACTTTTGTTACGGATTTTCGAAAATTGCCGTTTATCTCCTGATAGCGACGTCGTAGGAATCGAGGTGATAGCTGGTTATACATCTCTTGCTCTCTACTTTTAAATATTGTTGTTAAAAAATTTCTAACTTTGCTTGTTTTCGAGATAAAAGTGGTGGATCTTTAATTAACCCTAGTTATGGGAGGTCCAAGACCTAACAATTGTCTCTAGTAAAGATTACCTTGTTTTTGATACAAAGTCATTAATTAATAAATCTCAATTACATAAATTCACAAAGTGCTATCTGTTGTAATAACGCTTTTGCTAATAATAACAAAGTCACAAAGTTGTAATAACGCTTCCCATTTTTTATGTTGCATGCAACTGTCAAAAGCGAAATAAAAGCGATCAATTTTGACGGACGGCTAGGCAGTTACACAACGCATGCAAACTAATCGAAGGTATATCTTATTTACTCTTACTTATGTGCATGTGAACTTGTAGGTAGATTACAAAATAATTGAAGATATTTTTTGACGTCGCGGTGCGTAAGACAAAAATCACAGGGCGGCGGCCTATCATCGTCGAGCAAGAAACTGAACGAAGACAGGTCACGTTATACCCGAGTCGACCCGCGGGCTTTCGATGTGATTGCAGGAGATCACTTATGAATTGTGCCCAACTGCATACGTATACATACATACATATAATTATTATATGGAAACAGATCAACTCCGGCAATTACTAGGACTCAAACATCACTTATGAAACGTAAAGGTAGGTATAGGTACCACGGCATGTCTACGCGATGGTAAGGGAGCCAGTATAAATGATTTTCTTTATTTCAAGTCTTCTATTCTTGGAATACCAATATGAATATATAGTAGGGTAAAGGGGGTATGAAGGGCCGCGAGCAAAAAGGTTCTACAC
>NW_020539311.1:0-29502 GCF_003426905.1 Ctenocephalides felis
ACTATGGGAATTAGCTTCCAGATTAAAAGTCTTAAAATTTTAAGATATTGAAAACAATATTAAATGATATTAGTACTGTAAACGATGATATACAAACTCATTCAGACAAGTACAAAATCTGCATCAAGGATTATCTAAGCTCATTTGCAATAAAACTCCGATAGAATAAAACTACTACCAGAGACAGAAAACGGTCTATTCTACATTAATCTTCAACCAGTAATTAAGACCTTTGCCTAATCACCGTCAGTTGTCAGATTATTTTGTGCTTTTATTTTTATTCATAAAGGTTCACTACTTGCTCTTTGCGGATAGTTGAAATGCTGAAATAATTATTATTTGATAAAAAAAAAATCATATTACACAACTTACCTTGCTCTTATACCCATTTCATTTCCATCGTTAACAGGAGCTCTCGTTTCTCCAAGAACCATTGTTTGCACTCCACAGCTGAATTCGAATTTTAATAGACCTTCTTTCAAATAAACAGTCATATAAGCATCGTCACCAACAGTAGCATGCAATAAAACTCCATCAGGAGCTAAAGTACGGGCCTGTACTTTCACATCGATACTTGGATTTGGGCCGTACAGGACCGAATCGGGCAAACGATGTGTCAAAAACGAAGTACCACCAAAAGCGGCTGTCGCAATATTTATTGGTCTTGAGCAGGTGCTGCCGTGGTATTTAAATGTACAAATGCACTGAAATAAAAGAAATAATTTATATGATAATAATTAATGTAATTGCAAAAGTTAATGCAATTTTAGTCAGAATTGAAACAATTACATGAAAGCGGTCTATATGAGTTGTATTATAATTACCATTAGACTAAAACCGTAATTACGAATATTATAAAGAATTGTAATGAACACCAATATTGGCTAAAGGTAAATAACTGGTACGATATTGAGCTTTTCCACCTATAACTAATGCCATAAAAAAGAAAACTAACAAACGATGAGTAGTTGAATAACAAATAATATTTTTCACATATTACACAAATATAAAAAACATTCAGGAAAAATGTAAGGAAAATTAAATTCGTAGGGTGTTGAGAGGAGCAGATTACACACATAGATGAGATACTTATAAGCTTTTTTTTTATAGCTGGTATAATTTGGAAAAAACTTCAAAATATTTAGCATTTTTAAGAAAACTGTAATCTTTATTCTTATTACTATACGCATGAAATGCATAGATTTAACCTTTACCTTTGCTCCCTCAGAAGTTGTTATACAAGTACCACCATTTTCGCAGAATAAATTTTTGCACTCGTTACCATATACAACCGTTGCTGTAGAAGTCGTCAAATCCAAATATGATGTAAAAGTTGAACTGATAGTTGACGAACTCGTCCAGGGCATTGTTGTGTCTGATTCGGTTGATGTCTGCCCTGGTCTCGCATCGGGTTCATCGGTGAAAAAATGAGATATATCAGTGACATTTAACAACCCTGAAGGAGTAGTGATAGTACTATCAGTTATTTCAGATGAAGTTGAAATAATAGTCGTAGTTTGAGGATCACTTGGCGAGAACGTAATTGTTGTAAATTCCGTCGTATGTTCCGTCGATTTATTAATTACTGACGATTGTGGTGCAAAAGTAGTTGGAAATATTATATTCGTAAAATCTTCCGTTGTGGTAGAAATTTCTTCGATTGTTCTTGGTTCGACAGTATCTTGTGCTTCATTGATTTTGTAGTGATATCAAACATATGGGTAGTGAGCTCTGTGCTAGTGGGTTCCGATGTAAAAGCTATTATTGTGGTTGGTATCTCTGTGGTCGGAATTTCTGTTGTTGTTGATAAAGATGTTGTTTCTATGATCGTAGTAGTTTCAGTTGTCGTAAAAGTTATAATTTCGGTAGTGGTTGTAGTTAAATTTGGCCGAACATAAGAACAATCCAATAAACCATAAGGCAGTTCTAAACATTCGCATAGAAGACCTGTAAATAAAGCCATGTGTGTATTAATAACTATATACTATTAGTTAAATCTGAGTTAAGCTTTGTGTTTAGAAATATAACATCTTTATATTTCTTGAAAGCTATGTTAGTGAGGAAGTACAATAAATATTTCTACGAATTCCCGAAAATCTGATTATGATAATTTCAAAAATATCTGTGGTTTCGCACGCACAATAAAAGCTATATCATTTCTTTTATATTTCCATATTGTATCCACATATAACATATAATTTGCCGAACTCCTTTCAGTCCATTAGCTATGAAATATGTATTTCGAAAAACAAAATAACGAAAAGTGAATAAAGTAAAAATGAATGCATAATAGAAAAAGTTAAAAGTTATAATTTAAAATTAATTTATTTATAAACCATGTTTTTTGAGTAGTTTTATGTTGTATTTGTTCGCAATGATGTTTTGTATTGTTTATTATAGTATTAAACTATTATAATGACCAAAAACGAAATAGAAAACATACTAGCTCCCAAAACGTGATAGATGCATGTCAGTGGCGTAACTATAGGGTGGCGTGGGTGGCAAAATGCCACGGGCCCCCGACCTAAGGGGGCCCCGACCCAGGAAATCGAGATTCGGAAATACCTTATAACATTGTACATAAATTTTATTTCATTTGAAACTTATATTTTTATTTTTTAAGTTTAAAGTCGGAGTTAATTATTCAACCAAACTTGCATCGAACTTACATTCGGCCGAATATTTAGTTAGTTAAAACCAAAGGAGTCGCCGCCTCACAGCGAAAGTATTTTAAGTGTTTTATCTTTTATGCGATAACGAGCTGCGATGGATCTGCATCGGAAAATCTTTAGTTTATATAATATATCAAGAATGAATTAATGAATTTATTATTGTATATATAATAATTTATACTTTATCGAATTTTAAGATAAAAAACAAACACGTGAAGAACTCTTTTCACAGCATCGACAGCAGGCCTTCGCGGGGCCTCGTATCAAAATTTGTTTCGGGGCCCCCTTAAGAGGAAATTTTTTATCACAAAATATAAAAATACATAAAATTAGAAGAATAGTTATTTATCATTCTAATTATTTTTCTATCTAATTTTCTATAATTTTCCGAGCTTTTCATAAATGATCCAGATAAAAATATTCTCCCCTTATTCGAAAAACTGAATTATTAAGTGATCTTTAGATTCTAAAGTTTCTGTCCCTAGGAACAATAGTGACAGGTCTGATAGACATTTATGTCCTAAAGTGTTTACGTATTTTTTCTTAGTTTTAATTTTGAATTTCGCCGTATTAGTGAAGCACATACAAAGTTTTAAAATCTTTTCAAAATATTTTGCAGCAGAAATAAATTCTTTTAAAGCATTAGCTTACAAGTTAAAGTTCAATACCGCTCGATAACTACGTCCAAGTCATTTATTTTTTGTATAAATCGTTAGTTTGCTTTAGATATTTCTTACGCTCGATGGGCCTCCCTGGCCCGTGGCCCTGTTTCAAGCCATTCTGAATCGAATGAGACCAAATTTGTAAAAAGTATATATGTGTTTGTGGGTGCGTGTGTGTGAACAGATTTTTTGAGAAATTTTTGCAGAAAAATGAAAAAATTTCCGTTCAAGTTTTAGTCCGCAAATGTTCGAAAGATATTGGTTGGGAATCGTGCTGATTAGTTTTTGGTAAAGATCGGCCGGGCCGTTTACTTGTAATAAAGTTTAAAAAGAAAAATTACGACGATTTTTTTTTGACGGTCATATTCATAGTTTTGTGGATCATACTAAAAATATTACGGACCTACGACAAGTCGTTTAATTTTAAAAATTCTTCAAAGTTTGCAAGAATTAGTATCGTTCTTTTGGCATTTGTCAAAATTAGACTTTTGATCGACGTTTTCTCAAAAATGCCTGAATCGTTTTCAGAAATGTATAAGCTTTTAGAGAAAACGTGTTCGTTCGTTTTCAATTATGTATAATAAATCCACTTGGAATACTTTTAATTACTCATAAATTAATTTATATTTTATTGATTAAGTCGATTAATTATATATATCGTGACGTTCATGTAACTTGCCGCAAGGCAAAATACCAATACCAACTAGTTAAATCATAAATTGTCATGAAGATCGAACGTCACTACTTAATCAATAAAATAAAGAAAATCAATAAAACAAGAAATTGTTAATGGAAGATTATGTAATAATTAAATTTAAGATTTAAAATTTTGTTTATTAAAAAAATACGTTTTTTAGTTTCCATTTATTCTAACGTTGAATATATTCACTAATATTTCATGTTTGATTTTCAATAAAAATTAAGTTTTGTGTATTTTTTGTTATTTTTATATTATTACAACTAAATTATAATTATACCTCTAAATCAATACTTGACTTTTCTGCCTTTTGTATAATTTTATAATTTAAAGCCATAAAATATAAATTAATCGAAGTTGGTTTGCTAATTGTGATAAAATTCATTAAAAATTGTTTTAGCCAGTAGAAAAACAGCGTGTAAATGACTATTCGCGTTTATTAAACAAAATTAGATAAATTAAAAATTGAGTACCACGATAGGGCCCCATCGAAAGACTTTGCCACGGGCCCCGGAGGGTCTAGTTACGCCACTGATGCATGTACCTACTTATTTCGAAAAAGAAATATTTTTGCATTTTTTGAACTTTCCGTAGTTGGATATATTTTTCGAAACTTAAGTATGAACTAAGTTAGGAATATTGAAATGCAAGTTTATCGTCGTTATTCTTGACCACAAGACTAGACAAGACAATTCATATTCATATGCTTTGCGTTTTTAAAAAACTTGCATCTTAGATGTTGTAGTATATATATACTTCATGATTTTTAATATTTCTTACGATTACGACAAAATTGTTCGGAATGGGATATTGCATATACATTTTTAATTATATCACTACCTAATGATAGATAGTCGAGTGATATCCTAGACAATAATAGAATATAATATATTTATAATGAATGATTAATCAGGTTTGGTGTGAAAATAAGTCACCATTGGTTGTCAAAATGGCGATTTTTGATAAAATCCAAAAATATTATCAAATACCAAGACATTTAGAATGTTTTGATATTTTTGTCGTAACTTCACGATATGTGTAAATAATGAATTGGGGCATAGATATTTAGGTTTAAGTGCTTAAATTCGCATAATGATTAGTTATCTAATAGTAAATAATAATAAAAATCAGAATGCAAGTTTAAAATTATTTTCTCTGAACTCACCAGATATGCCTTGTGGACAGGAGCATGTAAAACCATCTACTCCATCTATGCAGGTCCCTCCATTAATGCACCGAGGACCCAGTTGACATTCGTCATATTTTTGGTCGCATTTTTCGCCATGGTAATCAGGTACACAATAACAACGCGGATATCCGAATTCCATGAGACACAATGATCCATTGGAACATGGATTATCAGAACATTCCAGAACTGGTCGTTCGCAATCGTGTCCCGTGTAACCTATTTAAAATAATGGTCAAAATATTTTCTGCAGGATGATCAAGAAAGTCAAGTAAGTAGCATTGCTTGATGAGATATACTATTTTATTTCGTTAAAAATGTTGAAATTTCAATCTAATGCAATTATATTGTAAATGTTGACTTTGTTTAGTCGTATTCTTTGACTTATTATATAAGACGTTTATGTCATTTATCAAACATGCAAATTATTTAAAATATTTATTTTAACACTTTGGGGACGGCTGTCTGAACATACTCTGTTAGGCACAGACTATTTTATAAACAATGACTCAGTTTGCATCGAAAAGTTGAATAAATTACATATAGCAGTGATAAACTATATTGTATTTTGAAAATAATTTTAAGTTATTTTAGTAGTATTTTCAGCCTTTTTCTTTGCTATATGGTCTTTTTTTAATATTTAAAACGACCGAGGGCTTTTAAATATGGCAAAACGACTGGTAAATTTTGTGATTTAAGCAGTAGTGAAGATGAGTTTCAAATAGACATTCATACAGGCAAATTTTACGAAATTACTATTCGCACCGATGATAGTGATGAATGTGATGATGATATTATCCAACCAAAAAAAAGAAGAAGTTAGATAAAATAAATGAAGAGCGGGAAGACATTAGCGAATGTGCCGATTCTCCTTCAATAATCGAGTTTGACATACATCAACAAACACCCCGACTACAAATACCAAGCAATATAAGACATCCAATAGATTATTTTACCTTATATTTTACAAATGAATTATTAGCCAATATAATAGAAAAATAAACCATTATGGCAGCAAAAAAATTACCAAATATACTGACTAATCAGGATATTCTAAATGCGAGTGAAAGAAAAAGGGATTGTATTGCCTGTTCTAAGAGAAAAGCACCAGGAGGGAGGCATTTTATTGTAAAACATGTCAAAAGCAACCAGCTATGCATTTTGGAAATTGTTTTGACCGTCAACATTCTTTATAAAATGATCAAAAATAAATTATTATTATAAATGTATGTCCTTCAATGACCACAAATTTTTATCAAACAAATTGCATAACTTACACAATGAAATCAAGTTTATAGCCGGTAAAATAGATTGTTTTGAAATCGGTGCCGTCCCGAAAGTGTTAAATTCGAAACCAAAACGCTCATTAAAGCTTATTTAATAAGGAGATTTTTATGTTTTCCTTTACGAATTAAATATTCGTCGAAAAAAAATATTAAGAAATCAATGTCTCGAAGAATTTATATTTGATAATATAATATTACGTATTTATGAAAAATCAAGAAGTTTAATACCATACAATTTAGTTGCCAGATTTTTGGCTGAGTGGAGAGCGATTTAAACTTCAACAACGTGTCAATATAGCATGTCAAGGATATTCAGTACGCACGTATAGGCATATCGAACTAATATATAAACTCACAATTTGGTCACATCACGTAAAATTGTTAGATTGCGCACTTCAAATAGGTTATTTTTGCTTTTTTTCATTTTTTAACTTCCTGAAGAAGTTTATGCAGAAAAGTGAAAAATTGTTTGTCCACGCTTTAGCCCGCAATTCTGAATCGATTTCGAAAATTCAAAAATAATTCGAAAGATATTGGTTGGGAATCTACCTGATTAGTTTTTGGTAAATATCGGCCGGGCCGTTTTCTTGTAGTAAAGTGTTAAAAAATTTTTTCGACGATTTTCATGATTTTTTGATAGATAGATGATTTGATTTTGATTTGATAGATAGATGGCCTTCTAAATCATACCAAAATATTACGGCCCTACAATAAGTCGTTTAATTTTAAAAATTCGTCAAAGTTAGCAAAAATTGGTATCATTTTTTTGGCATTTGTCAAAATTAGAAGTTTCATCCACGTTTGCTCAAAAACGCCTGAACCGAATTCAGAAATTTCAAAACTATTTGATGTATCTCGATCAGAGTTTTCGTTTGTCAGTTTTATGCAACGACCTGCCGAGCCGTTTCTTTGTAATTTGAAAAAAAATTAAACGTTTTGTCCACATTCAAGCTCGTACTACCGAATCGATTTTAAAAAATCCAAAACTGTTCAAAATATATTAGTTGGGAATGAAACTGATTAGTTGAAAATCTACCGAGCCGTTTTCTTGTAAATAGTTGTTAAAAAAATTTAAGCCGATTTTTATGGAACTTTTTTTGGTGATAAATATCATGGTCTTATAGTAATTGGTAATACTGAAGTATTACGGCCTTACGACAAGTAGTTTAAAAATTCATCAAAGTTTGAGAAAATGAGTCGTTTTTTTGACGTTTGTTAAAATTAAAATTAGACAATTTACTTGGTATAACGATGGAGTACTTAGACTTAATGAACATACTAAAAAATTAAAGTTCTACGGAAACTGGTTCAAATTAATGTGTAGTGGTTATCACATCTGTTTTACACGCAGAAGGCCGCCGGTTCGATCCCGGCCAAATATTTAAAACAAATTAAATTGCATTTTTTTAAATATATTGTAGAATTCGATATTCAATTCATTTATTTGATTTGCTTTAGTACGCATATAGTATACTAAATATATTTAGTATACTATATGCTTACCAAAGCAAATTAAATAGAATGAATTGAATATCAAATTCTACAACATATTTAAAAAAAATGCAATTTAATTTGTTTCAAACAAAACTAGAATGTTTTATGAAAAACTTACCAATGTAGCATGCGCAAGCATAATCTGCAAGTTTATCTACACAAACACCTCCATTTTGACAAGGATTAGAAGCGCATTCATCTATTTCCAATTCGCAAAGACTTCCTTGCCATCCTAAAATAAAAATTTATAATAAAGAATCAAACTGACTTTCAAAATACATAAAACTCAAAAGTAATTGAAAGTTCATCAACCTTCAATGGCAAATTCATAGTTCAGGTATTATTATATGCCAATTTTCTTAAGTTAACTATTTTAAATAATTATGAGTGTTATTTCATTTTGATTCTAAATTACTATTTTATTACAAAACATTTGTGAAACATAATGTGATTGATACCTGGTTGACAATCGCAATAAAATTCTAATCCTGGACCTTCAACACATTTTCCTCCATTGCGACATCTTGCAGAGCCTGTAGCATTACAAACGGCCACATCTTGTTCGCAACGGGTTCCCAAAAATCCAGGGCCGCATTGACATCGGTAACCATTTGCAAAATCCCAGCAAGTCCCATTATTTAAGCAAGGATTCGATAAACATTCGTCAATGTTTACGGAACAGTCATCACCTGGCATTGGATATTTTACGATTTTATTTAGTTATAAGAAAGAGAAACTACGGGAAGTTAATTAAAAACTAGTTGATTTGCAAGATTGCAAGTTACATGAACTTCCCAATATGTGTAAATAATCGACTAAATCCATGATAAATAAATTAATTTATGTGTGATTAAAAGTATTCAGAGTGGACATAACTCGGAGTATTTTCCAAAAGCAAATTTTCCCAAATCAATAATTTTTATAATTGAACTAGTTTCCGAAGGACTTTAATGGTATAGTAATTAAGACTGAGTGCTCTATCGTTAAACCAAGTAAATCGTCTAATTTTTTTTAACAAACGTCAGAAAAACTACTCATTTTCTCAAACTTCGATGAATTTTTTAAATTAAACTACTAGTCATAAGCCCGTAATATTTCTGTAAGTTCTATAAGATCATGATATATATCGCCAAAAAAGTTCCATAAAAATCGGCTTAATTTTGTTTCAACGGTTAATTACAAGAAAATGGGTCGGTAGATTTTCACCTAAAACTAATCAGTATCATTCCAAATTAATATCTTTCGAACAGTTTTGGTTTTTTTAAAATCGATTCGGTAGTATGAGCTTAAATGTGGACGAAAAGTTTAACACTTCTTCCCAAGTTACAAAAAAACGGCAGATCGGCATTGAGATACATCAAATGGTTTTCAAATTTCTGAAATCGGTTCAAGCGCTTTGGAGCAAACGTCGATCAAAAATCTATTTTTGACAAATGCCAAAAAACGATTCTAATTTTTGCAAACTTTGACGAATTTTTAAAGTTAAACGAGTTGTCGTAGGGCCGTAATATTTCAGTATTCGTCAAAAAAAAATTCATACAAATCGTCGAAAAAAATTTTTTTAACACTTTAATACAAGAAAACGGCCCGGCCGATCTGTACCAAAAACTAATTAGCACGATTCCCAACCAATTTAAGTGAAAATAAATACATCATATAACAATTTTGAATGATGTTTACTAGTAATATGATAATACTCGTGATGCACACATTTATTAATATGTCAACCATTATAGTTTGGGCGTATCGGACTTCCGTTGCATTTGTACGGATTTACACCTAGGTCGCGCGTAAAGAAGTTTTACTTCAAAAAAACTAATTTTTAATAGTACCGAAAATGTTCGATAACTTCAGTCCCATGATAAAAACTTTTTGAATTAATAAATGTAAAATTTTGACTTTCATTGTTACACTCGTTTGTAAATTTACATGTTTTTAAATTAAAATTATAAGTTTTGAATTGAGACCTGTGAATCCATCGGGGCACGAGCAATTGTATTGAGCAACTCCGTCGATACACGTACCACCATTTTTGCATGGTGAAGACCAACACTCATCCCAATTGGTTTGGCACTGCACTCCCGTATATCCATCGATGCAGAAACAAGCATACGTACTGCAAATGATAATAAAATACTTGTTTTTAAAATTTTTTGAATGATGAAAAACCTTTTGTGTAGGCGTAGAAATTTTTTTTTTATTTTTTTATTTATTTATTGTTTGAACAGCAATCAGAACTCCTATATGTTCTATAAGCTGTTGGTTAACGACTTAATACTACTTTATTTCATGAGAGGCAATCCATCGATTAACCATTCTCTTATGTGTGGGATATTTTTGATATTAGCTCTTACGTCTAATAGTTGCATATGATTGGATGTTGCAGCTATGTCCACGAAGGACGATTTCCACTTGGAATTATATTGTGGTCTATAATCCCAAGTGGAAATTTGACATCAAAGCTGCCTGATGTCGGGCTACGGCGGTAGCGGGAATCAATCCAGCGAACCTGGAACTAGTTGGTGCTAGCCCACGCGTAGAAAAATGATTTTCTAAAAAAAAAATTTCTAAAAACCTTGCAAAATTAATGAAGATGCAAATTATTTGCAACAATAAAATTATTGAAATATTTCATATATTATATAATTTTTACTCTTCTCAAAATATCTATTTCAATTAAAAATTTATTTGTTTGCAACTGTGAATGCAGTTGTTATTATATCCTGACTTATTTATAATAACATAAATACCAAACTGTATAAAAGACAGTAGTGCAATTATGCTATTTATTATGCAATTTATTTTCGTTGATTAATTGGTATAAGAAAGTTTCGAACAATGAAAATTAATATAAGGTTTTCAATGATAAATATTAAAAAAATATGCTATAAAAATTTTAAGTTTTATTTAAATAATTATTTATGATTTGATAAAATTTGAATAATTCATTTGAATAATTACTTATGATTTGCAATAAAACTATGATACAACCAAAATTTATATCACATGTAACTACTTTAATGATTTTTAAATACATTTGTCTATTATGAATTTTATCACTGACCTGTTTAAATCATCTAGACAAACTCCGAATAAACATGGATTGCTAAGACAAGCAAATCCAGCCCTTGTTCCAGGAGCCCAATACAAACATGATATTGCAATTACTAGGGCCGCAATAGGTACCGCGCTACCGGGCGCCCGCATCTTTTGAACTATTGAACCGCATTACCCGCACTGAAAAAAATAGTAAAACAAACTGATTACTAAAAAACTAAACTTGTAATAGAAGTACATTATAGTATTTTTTTTTAATTCTTTGAATCGCAATAAAAACTATTCTCAGTGTTCTATTGTGATATTTTTTCCTGCGTTCTAGCCTTATTCGAAGGTAACTCAATTTGTTTGTTGTTTGGGTTTGTTTCTCATCGCGCTAAATTGTTTTTACAGTTTTCAGCGAGATGTGATCTCCGGGAAAGCTATTTTCACATGTAAAAAGTTTTGTGTCTACTTCTTTAAAACCGGATTACTGTCGTTTGATATCAGGTTGTAGGTAGCGAGAGATTTGAACTTGACATCTTGTGGAGTCACTTACGACGAATGCTTCATAACACAATGAACTTATATTTTTTTATTAATTAAATTATTATTAAAATTAAATATTATTAAAATAAATAGACACATACTTTACTCAATTTTAACTACAATTTTCTATTAAAATGCATACTTTTATGACTTTCTTGTATTAAAATCCTATTTTACAAACTTTATTACTGTAATGCAATGCAATAATCATACAGGGTAGAGCGGGGATCAAAGGCCCGCGGGTATAAAGGTTCACTCACGATATCTCAAAAAACTGTAAAGTTAAGAATTTTTTAACAATATTTGAAATTAGACGAAGAAAGATGTATAACCCGTCATCGCCTTGATTTTTACGACGATGCTATCGGGAGGAAAACGTTAATGTATAGAAATCCATAACAAAAGTATTTTCCTTCGTTGTTATTTGTTTTGGTTGCGACCACTGTTGCTTTTGGACGAGACCTTAATATAATACCCAAGTATATGTTTTTTAATTGTTTTATAAGTTGTATTGTTGATTTTTAGTAAGATTCAACAACGTTTTTATACAATCTCTATAAAACTTTGAACCTGGTTGGGGTAACATAGACCAATTGTACATTTACCCTGGTCAAGGTAATTTACTGTGTTATCTCTGTAAAAAAAAATTCGCCCATGACGTTTATACTTTGCATTGATTGAACAATGTAGTTATTATTTTGTAAAAATCCTTTAAAATTAAAATAAAACATTGGACCTATTTGTCTTCTGGCCGTCACAATTTTTCCGCATATGGGGTAAAATGGACCAGGTTACAAATTAAAAAAAACACGAAACACATTTCTTTCACGAATTTTTACTGAGCATAGTCAGATAGTTATTTGTTTAATATGTATTATTTGTTGTGATTAATTGATTTGCTTGTAAACAATACAATTGCTCAAAGTCAAATTGGGACTTTGTGCCGGGCCCTACCGTAATAAATTACAGAAAAAATCATTTTTTGTATTTAAGAAAAATCGAAACTAATAGTAAAGTTAAATACCTTCAGTACGATTCTTCTTAACATTTCACAGAAAATATGTGTTTGGGAAAAAATGAATCAATTTTTGTTTTCATTCTGACCAATTGGAATTTCTCTACTTATTTGAATCAAGTGTTATCAGGATATTTGTGTATATAAACTAAAAGCAAATTGGACCATATTATTATTACATGTATATATATATATATATATATATATATATATCAAATAAATGCAATAATATTGAATGCATGAGCGATTCGTAACGAGCTATGAAACCAATTACTTATGGTTATGTTCAGCTATAACCGTAAACTTGGAATGTCCAGCAAACTGTAACAGCATTAGCATCATATCCGGATTTAAAAATTTATCTATAGAGTGATACTTGTATTTCATACTTTTTTAATTTTATCGTACAGCAAGTAACGGATGATTTAAGCTAGCAGAAATGAGCCATATCATATCAGCGAATAAATGAGATTTGACAATGTAACAATGGTAGATTGAAGTTTTGGTTTTACTTTTCATAAGTCATTTGCTAGATTCAATACCGACCTCGAACAACTTGATATCAAGAAGTGGTGTTTTAACTTAAAAATATAAATTTAATGTATACTGTGAAAACAGCCCTTATCGTCCATTGCTGCATCGAAATAAAAATTCTGTATTAATATTAGAAAATTTAAATTGGGTTGTCTTCTAAAATATCTACATAGTTTTTAAGTATTAACATAACAGCTCATGAGACTCTTAAGTTCCTATTGTTGCTGAAATAAAGTAAACATATATGATATTATATAAATCTAATGAATGAATGATGTATGGAACTTATTTTTCAATTTGTTAACCAATATACCAATACAGTGAAAATAGCCCTAATACCGTGAAAATAGCCCTAATCCGGTATTACTGCATCCCAGGGCATATATGCGGTGAAGTATACTTCACCCTGTTGCAGAAATTGTACTAATAATTTATAATAATTCATCTTATAGCACAACAGCTTATAGGACTCGTAGTTCCGATTTGCTGTTCAAAATAATAAAAAAATATAAAAATAAAATTGCTTATTTATTCTTTAATATTAATATAAAATTTATCATTTAACTTGAAAACGTTAAATATAATTAATATAAAACTACAAAATGAAATTTTCTTGTTTTTAGTATTCGCTCTCAAAATCATTTTTCTCTCAGAACGCGTTTGATAAAATTAAATCCAACTCTACCACTATTTGCAAATTTTACTGCGATTATCACACCTTTAGATGCCGTCTTAACCAAGGACGTCTGATCGTCAGAAAGTGATTTTCTGTCCTCTAGCTCTCAATCTTGAACTAGAAAGAACAACTTGACACAGTGACGAGGCATGCAGATAATTATTATATTTTTTACTATTTTAAACTTTCAGAAGGAGAAGTTTATGATTTTGTCAGAAAATCTGCTCTTTTGATATTTTTCTAACGTTTCAAGCCATTCTGAATCTATATCAGAATTGGAAACTGTATTCGTGTGTGAGTCGATTTTCGACCTTTCTGATTTAACAAAAGAGCCGTGCCAAAAATTGCAAAAAAAGTGTGTAACTTTTCGTACACGTTTTTGCAAAAAAATCTTGAAATAAATTTGACAATTTGTATGAAGAACAAATGTTGAACAATTTTGTTTTACGTTTTTAAAGAAATTTAACGTGGCGATGGTCCATATGAATATCCTAAATTATCATAGTCCAGCGAAAAGTCGTTGAATTATAAAAAAGTATTGAGGTTTGGAATAATGGGCCAAACATGTATTTGTGCGATGTAAATAATATAACTAGTGGTGCATGGCATTATGCCTTAAAGCAAATTGCTGAAACTTTTCGTACCGTAATGAAATATTCGATGCATATTAAATTTCTTCAAATAGATTATTATAAATACTGTAACTCAGTCTGCATCGAGCATTCGTGCGATACACATCGGTAAATAAAATTATATAATCTGATAAGAGCGAGTAAGTCAGTAAGTGAACAATGGAGTCCGGCCAGTACGGCCAGGAGAGTGACGACGATGACAGTGGTCATCATGATTTTGAGGATTGTGAACTGAATCCAGTTGATAACAGAATTACGTCAATAGAAGAGTTTGAATACGAAATGGATGACATTAGTGATTATGAAATAAATGATTTGGATAATAATATTAATGAAACAAAAGTTAGTGAAATTAATTTAGTGAAAAATTGTGAATATAAAAAAAGTAATAAGAAAAGTATTAAAAAGGGAGTAATAGATTTTAGAAAGAAAAGAAGATTGTTAAGTAATAAAATATTTGATAAGAATCGCGAAAAGTTAAGTGTGATAAGGAAAAAAGGTGAAATTGAAGTACAAGTTAACAAAACACGTTTAGAGAAAACTAATAATGATGGAATTAATGAAAACGATGTAAATATCGATTGGGCAAGTGAAGTAAATGAAGAAATGGATAGTAACTTAAATAAAAAAACTTATGAAGAGGAGTTTTTCTATTATGATGAAAGGAGCGAAGGTCCATTTGTTATATATGCAGAATCAAAAGATAAAAATTTAGGTAGACTACATCCAATGGCGTTAGGAAGAATTTTACATACAAAAGTGTCAAGTGTTAGTAATAAGATAAGTAATGTTGTAGCTATAGGTATAAATAAAATAAAGATATGTTTTAATGATTGGAAGAGTGCTAATACAGTGGTAAAACAGAAATTACTGGACGAGTATAATATTAAAACTTATATTCCGAAGCATAAAACTACGAGAATTGGTATTATATTTAATGTAGACCCAGAGATTGAAGAAGATGAAATCATGAGTTGCATTAAAACGGATGTTGAAATTATTAAAGTGAAGTGTATTAAAAATAAAAAGGCATATAACAGCAGTTATAAAACACAAAGAGTAAAGATTTGGTTCAGGGGCAGCTATCTTCCAGAAAATGTATTTATTCATTCAGTGGCTTGCGAGGTTCAACCTTTTATTGAAAATGTTATACAGTGCCACAAATGCTGGAGGTTCGGCCATTTTAGGATTCAGTGCCAGGGCAGGCAAAGATGCAGAAAATGCTCGGATGAACATGATGTAAAAGAATGTGTGAGTCAATTAGAAATATGTGCTTTATGTCGAAATAATCATCAAGCGAATGATAGAAATTGTCAAACGTATTTATATAATAAAAAATTGAAGGAGCTGAAAGCATATCAGAATATTTCTATAAGTGAAGCTAAGCAAATACTGCGTAAGAGAACATATGCAGATATAGTACAGACCAAATTTTATAACAGAGATTATCAAAATGTATTTCCTTCATTAATTAAACAGTCAGAGAATCAATTAAACAGATTTAATAATAACAAGTTTGAAATGTTAAATCATATAAAAGAAAAAGAAATAGAAATTAATGAAGAAAATATATTGAAAATTAGAAAACCTAAGCGCACGACATTTAGAATTGAAGGAGGACAAAAAAGAATAAATTCGGAAGAATACAAGGAAAGGAGAAAGGAATTAACGAAATATAATAGTGAAGAAAATAACCCAAATAAAAATGAAGATGAGAAAGAAAAAAAAAAGAAGATGAAGCAACAATTCAAAGAAATTTTTAACAAAATAAGGCAAAGATTAAGTTTTAATAAAGAGATAAACACAGATAATATATGGACAGCCCTGGAAGAAGAAATAGAATCATTGTGTACTGAAAAAGCAAAGATGGAAACTAATAAATTAGGTAATGTTATTGAAGATACAGGTACGGAATAATAGTTTGAAATAGAATAAATTCAACAACAAAAGAAAGTTTACAAATTTTTATATATTAACATAAATTAAGGTTAATGAGTACAGGGAAAATGTGCAAAAGAAAATTATACAATCACAATTACAATTTATTTTATGGAAACAAATATTCTACAATTCAACTGTAGGTCTTTGATACATAACAAAAGTAGTATTGAGCATTTCTTATTTGAAAACAAAGTACATATTGCTACATTTTCAGAAACATGGTTGAAGAGCGATAGGAAATTTTCGCTCAGGGGATATAAGACTGTGCGCTGTGACAGAAAGGATGGGTATGGTGGTACTGCAATTCTAGTTAAGGATAAAATAATTATAAATAAAGTGTTAGCTTTTAATATGGGAACAATTGATATAAATAAATTCCAAATATCTGGTATAGAATTTTGTGCAGGAAAACAACAACTATCTATAATTTCGGTATATATTGTACCTAACTATAATATTTCCGTTAGTCAATGGAATGATTTATTAAGTCAGATTTCCAAACCTTACATAATCTGTGGTGACTTTAACGCTCATCATATGGCATGGGGGTGTAATTGGAATGATAAGTTTGGCAATAACTTATTGGAAGTTATTAATGATAACAATTTAATTATATTAAATGACGGGAATCCGACTTTGAATTTTAAGAATAGTTCGACAGTAGTAGACATTACATTGTGTACTCACGAGGTGGCACATAAAATTGTATGGAATGTCAGGAAATATTCTCTTGGATCTGATCACTATCCAATAATTATGCAACTAAAAGAATCACCTATTATAAATAGAACTAAGGAATATTGGAACTGCAAAGCTGCCGACTGGACAAAATACCAAAAAGTAATTGAGTATTACTCAAATGATTTTGTAGTAAATGACCCGGTTGTTGCTTATACAGAATTTATGAACATAATCAATATTGCAGCGGAGAAAAGTATACCAAAAAAGAGAATATGTTCCAATATTAAACACTTTAAACCTATTTGGTGGGATAATGAGTGCGACGAACTTATTAGGAAAAGAAGAGATGCAGAAAAAAATTATAGGCAGAAATCTAACTACCATAATTATTTAATATATAAAAATATTAATGCTGAAATCAGAACGATATTCAGCAGAAAGAAGAGAGATAGTTGGCATGAATATACGAATAATATCAAACCAAATACGTCTACCAGGGAAGTATTTAGAACAATTAAATGTTTGAAAAAATATATAGAACCTGAAAATTTACAAGAAAACGTTAACCCAAGTATGATTGATAATATTATTGATTCTTATGCTCCATCTAGTGTTAAAAATGATTATTTCAATGTCGATAAAAAGGTTTTTGGACGCGAAACATTCCTATTAGTGAAACCTTTTACATTGTGGGAATTAGAAATTGCTTTAATTAAAGGTACCGATACCGCACCAGGTATGGATGGAATATTTTATTCTATGCTCATAAACTTGCCAATGGTGGCAAAAGAGATTTTACTCAAATTGTTTAATAAAGTATGGACAAATCCGGAAGTAATTGGGGCCTGGAATAAGTATATTACAATTTTAATCAAAAAACCTAATAAAGATGCGAATGAGATCTCCGCGTATAGACCGATTTCTCTTGCATCCTGTGTTTCAAAGGTAAAGGACAGAATGATTAAAAGAAGACTGGAGTGGTGGAGTGAAAAATATGGAATTCTACCAAAAAGTCAATTTGGCTTTAGGAAGGGTATGGGAACACAGGATAGTTTAAGTAATTTTATTAGTGACTTATATAAATCCTTTGCGAAAAATAAGTATGTTGTGGCACTTTTTAGTGACATCAAGGGTGCATACGATAATGTTTTACCTAAAACATTATCAGAAGCTATGTCAAAGATTGGATTACCATGTAATTTTATTAGGGCAGTTACTAATAATATCTTTGAAAGGGAATTATATTTTAGAATAAATGGTAAAATAATTGGTCCAAGAAAAATATATAAAGGATTACCACAAGGAGGTATTTTAAGCCCTTTATTATATGCGATATACGTAAGAGATATAGAAGGGATCTTGGAGCCAGAAACAAAAATTTTGCAGTATGCGGACGATGTGGTTATTTATGTAGAAAAAGCAAGCCTGCAAGAAGCTTGTGAGGTAATGAGTAAGAATATTGATCGCTTTCATGTGTGGCTGGAAGAGAAAGGTCTGGAATTATCAGATAATAAAAGTTCAATTGGTATTTATACAAGACACAGAAATATTAATCATGTGGATAAGATAAATAGTAAATATCACATCATTAAAGTACAAAAATATAACAAATTCTTAGGGGTTATATTTGATCAAAAGTTATCTTTCAAACAACACATGGATTATGTGATTAAAAGAGTAGAAAAAAGAATAAATATTTTGAGAATGACGAATGGTACATGGTGGGGATCACACCCTATTACGTCCTTGAATCTTTATAAAACACTAATAAGACCCATTTTTGATTATGGATGTATTTCATTTAATAATTCGATTTACTGTAGGGTATTGGACAAAGTTCAATATAACTGTTTGAGAATTTGTATGGGGGCTATGCGATCCACTCCCACTAATGCCCTTTTGGTGGAAAGTGGGGAGATGCCTTTATACCTAAGACGACAGTTCATTTGTGACAAATTCATACTTAAAAAAAAATAATAATACAGGATAATCAAATTATAGACAAAGTAGGTAAAATTTCAATAGATACTACAATATATAAGTATTGGCAAAAGCGAAAAAAACCATGCCTAGTTAATAGCTATTTGTATGTAAATAAAATAAAAGAGGAAGGTATTAATTATACAAAACACCCATATTATAATACACTTTATCTGGATATATATAGCATTTCTGATGATATTTTTAATATAAACATGGCAAAAATAAGAGATTACAATGTAATTTACACTGATGGATCTAAGCTTGATCAGAAAGTGGGTTGCGCAATATATTTGGAAAATTTGAACATTAAGTTGGGATATAAACTGCCTGATTTTGCTTCAATTTTTACTGCGGAAATTTTTGCTATTAAAAAGGCAATAGAGTTAATTCAAAGGCACAAAATAATGAAGACAGTTATATTCACCGACAGTAAAAGTAGTATAGAAACTCTACAAAATTTATACAACAAAACTCAGACATCAGATATATTGTTCTATGAAGTGTGGTTCGATATTATTAGGCTGATGAGAATAGGGTATACCATTAAAATAATATGGATTAAGGCTCACTCAGGAATCAAAGGAAATGAAATAGCTGATAAATTAGCAAAACAAGCAACAAAAAATGGATCTATTATGCATGTAGCAACATACAAGGATTATGTAAAACGGTGTAAAAATAGAAATTTTAAAGAGTGGCAAAAAGTATGGATCGATCCAAATGAGACTAGAGGGGCCTATTATAGAATATGCAATCCAGCAGTGGGAAGCAGAATGTGGCAAGAAAGTTTCAAATTCGAGGATAGAAGAACCTTAGTAACATTAACGAGGTTAAGATTAAACCATGGAAGCTTTCCATCACACCTGCATCGGATAGGTGTTGCAGCTTCGAATGTATGTAGGTGTGGTAAAGCAGTTGGAAGTAGTGAACATTTAATATTGGAGTGTGGACTGTTTGAGAAGAACAGACAAGATATGTTGAATAAGCTGCATGAGTGTAGTTGCATAGAAAAACCAGTTAATTTAGTTACAATATTAAGAAGTGTAAAGTGCTATAGTATTTTGGTTAATTTTATTAGATTAAGTGGTATAAATATATAATTACTGTCTATTGTTAATATAATAATGTATGTGGCTGTATTGTTATTAGAGGCCAAATAAAATAAAATAAAAAAAAAATACTGTAACTTTCATTATTCGTATTTTATATAAAACATATAAGAGCATATAAATTGCACGACGACGTTTATATAGGTTTACATAAATAGTAAATAAAGAATAAAGAAAACTTAATGCAGCTGAGTTAAAATTAAGGATCATGACTCATATTTCTAAAAATCACAAAATGAATTGCTTAGTTAAAATTGTTTATGAAGAATATAAGTGAGCTTCAGAATATTAGTTAAAATTAAAATTTAAAATCGAATTATTTTCAATAACCTTCCTCAAAAACTGATCGTTTCTTACACTGTCAACACAAGCAATGTCATTGAATTATTCAAGTCAAATGCTTCGTTCTCACATTTTTCGCGCATTTAGCTCTATATCTTCGAAACAGCTTCACCTGCCTTTGCCAAAACCTAATACCCACATCCTCCCATCATTGCAAAATGAATATTTTTTGAATCATTGGATGATCTGTTCTCTTAAAAACTTAATTTATTTTTTCTGTACTTTTTGCTCCGTATCTCCTAAACGGCTAGACCTGTCTTTGCCAAAAAACTAATCAGCAACGTCTCCCTATCAATAGATATTGAATGCGTTTTTGATTATTCAAACTTGCGCTCGAAATCGTGGACGAAAAATTGTATCCATGCATACATACACACATTCCAAAAGGTATGTCAAAATGTTCAGAAAGCTTTGAGTTGTGAATATATGCAAAAATTTTCGATTTTTTCAATTTTTGAACGATCACAATTACTTACCCTACGTATAGTGTTTGATTAGTAGAAAATTTTATCTTTACAACTAAATTTCAATTTTGGCATCGATTTTGTTGATTTAGCAAATTACTTACACGTAACGGAAAGTTTCTATAGCTAGTCTTACAACAAAATGCCACTTACCCCTAGTTCTTATAATAAGAAGGTATTGCATGATTCTTTCAAATAAAATATAATGAAACAAGATGTAATTTATATTAATAATTCCTAGAAATATATACATTGCCTTGCACTTGATAATGCCCATAAAATTATGATCTCTATAAACAATGCATGATTCGCAAAGTATAATATAGTGGGATCGTAACTATTTCTTGGGAACCGGATACTACAATACGCCTTTATACATAATGTATCGCACAGCGACACTGCGGGATCCATAGCTTCCCAAGTTTAAGTAGATTAAAATAACTTAGTTGCAGAAAATACTAAATTATGTATATTTTTGTTTTAACTGCCATAAAAACTACTAGTTCTAAAAATTGTTTCTATTGTACATATTAACCTATTATTTTCTAAAGAGGACGACAACCCAGCAATTAATTATTCTCATTTTTATGTGTAGATATAATCTATTAGATTATATCACATATATGCATATCTGATAGCTATTAATTTGTAAATATTACCCCGAATATAGATTTTAATTTGAGAACATATTTGAGATCTTAACGCTTAACCTAATGTGAAAATATATCATACTGCTTGATAACGAGCTGGCCCAAGTTGGTATCGAACCCAGAACTAGTTAATGTTAGTCCACGCTAAACGATATATGGAATAGAGCACTGTTTTGAAATATATTTATTTCGCTTTTTCAAATCATTTCAAATCGGACAAAAAATTGTATGCATACATACGCATACAGTATGCCAAATACATTTTAAGGTATGTCAAAATGCTCAGAAATCTTTGAAACGTAAAGATATGCAGAAACTTAAAAACGAACAACTTTGACGTTTAATAAGAATAACGTTGACAAATCGTTGTGCACTTATCTGCTAATTTATGAAGAAAAAGGCTTGGCCGATTGTGAAAAAAAAATAAAATTCATAGATCCGTTTCTAAGAAAAAGTAGACAAAAGGTCAAATTTTAAACTGCATCCACATATATACATAAGTAATTATTCCAATCTTAGTATCAAATCATTCAAAATGTTATGGAACGTCGAGGAAACAGTAATTAGTCAACTAGATCTTACGATTACTTGTTGAAAATAAAGTGGAAAAAAATAAAGAACATCATAAAACATAAAGAAAAGATAAATGTTACTTCAGTAAGAGGATTCGCGAAAGCAGAAATATAACAATAGGCACAATTTTTATTATTTAGGGTCAGTTATACTAATAAAAAAAAATCGAAAATAAAATCTTTTGCCTTTCTTTATTTCAGAGATTTTTGAACATTTTGGCGTACCTTAGAAAAAATTGATGAGGTGTGTATATGTATGTGTGTTTGTAATATGCATGTATGTATGTTCGAATACAAATTATCGTCTGCAATTTCGAGATCGCGGATCGAATGAACCAATTTGAGTAATATAATTCAGTATATATAATATAATTCATAATAAAGCATTCGATCCCTATTAGATTTTGGCAAAGACAGGTCTAGTTCCAAAATACGAGACGAAAAGTGCAAAAAATGGCAATTCAGTTTTTGAAAGAACGGAGCGTCTGATTTCAAAATTTCCAAAAATATTATTTTGTATTAACGAAATGATAAAATGGTCATTCTTGAGAAGGCAGGTCCAGCGCTTTCGCGTTAAAAAAAAGGCCAAACGGCGGTCTGAAATGATAATTAGACGTATGCATATCAAATTATTTGTAATTTTTTTAGATATTTCAACAATTAGAAGTTTTTTGAATTCCTATGATTTTTGCACCAAGATTTATATTGTTTAAACGTTCGCGCTTCGATATATAGCCTCTGAATCAGCTACACAGCGCGATTGCCTGTGCCATGTAAAATATTCAAAATAATAAAAAAATCAAAATTCTCAAAAAAAAATCTTGAAAACATAAACAATTCTTTTTCACTTTTGCCTTGAGGCACGATGCCTTGCACCACCAATTTATATTAATTGATGAGTTTTTTTTTGTTATGCTACATATTGAGAAATATAGCTGTGTCCATTTCATGTTTATTCGTTAAGGAAAGCTCCAATTATCAACCTGAAGTATTGTTCGCGCACACGTTCCCGCATTTCTAATGAGCGAGACCGATGTGCTGATGGTTAATGATTCACCGTGCATACAAATTTCTTAAAACGACACAACTTTTGTAATTAGAGCGATAATAAAGAAAAAACATTTATTAACTTCCTCATGGAGAAGTTTATGTTTCACTAGAAAATCAGAACTGCTAGATTTATATTTCTCGATGTTTCAAGTCATTCTGAATCGCTGAGACCTAATTTGGTAAGAAAATTTTCCAATTATTTATTCAGGAAATTTTAGCTAAACAGAGTTATATCTAACTCCTTTTCTCAAAACCTTCTATGGGCCCGTGTAACCTTCAGGTCACATTCCAAATTTTTCGAAATTTTACCAAATAATTATGGCTTTTTTCTTGATATCAATATTTATGACCTTTGCTAGACTTTTCGACCTGAAATAATACTTTCATACACGGAAACATTATGGACCACTGAAACTTGAAAATCACATAAATACCAAAAATTTTGTTTAAACGGATTTGTTTTTCATAAATCATCGTAACAATAGGCAATGATTTTTTTTACTAGTATTTTTTATAATTTACTTATCAATGTTACAAGTACAGATAAAAAGTAAAAAAATGTTAATGATTTTGAAACATAGCAGTTGTTTTCGGGGGGTCACAAAAAATTGGCACATGGCAGTGTCCACGATTGCAACCCTCCTAATAATCCTATAAGAAAAAGAAAGATTAATCTAGAGAGATGTTGCAAAGGCATATACTATCTTAGTAATAACATAAACAATTTTTTGTTTTGACCAAATGACGACTGATTAAAAAAAGACAATTTTTTACCACTTTTTTTAATTTCTCGATTTTTTTAAAAATAATAAAAATTAATATTGGATGTCACTAGTATATGGCAGAGAGAAATCTATAAAGAAAATCGTCTGAAAATTTCAATTGAATCGGCTCAGTAGAACTCGAGAAATCGTGGACGTCGTATTGAAAAAGACAGTTTTGAGAAAGCGTTTTAAGTTTCGAAAAGGGAAGGAAATAGAATAGAATTATTATAATCAAATAAGAAAAAGAGAGTTTTAAGAAAAAAGCGTTTTATGTTTCGTAAAGGGAAGGAAATAGAATAGGATTATTATAATCAAATAGCTATATCTCCGGAAATAACTTAAACTACAAAAAATCATTTCGTACTTATACTTTTGAGTAGTTAATGGAAAAAAACGAGTTTTTGGAATTTCTGCACAAGAATAAATACCCTCTTTAGAGGCAAATTTATATAGTTAAAAGATATATTATGTTCACAATTAATTGCATGAAATTAAATATTTTGTCAAATCAAATCTTCAAATCTGTCTCTATCGGAACTCTTAATTTTAAAAATAATTGCATAGCTAAATTAATCAGCATTTTTTATGGAAACATGTTACAGTTACCGCTAGACGGAAAGAAGTGCAATTATAAAAAGTTATTCTTTCATCAATTCTGTTCTTGACTTGGATGTTAATACAAATGTTCATTCACAAAGGTGATTCATAATTATATGCCGTTATTATATTCATATTTCTTTCTTACATTTGAAAATATCTTACGCTCTAAAAATTTGTGATGTTAATTTGACACTATGTTATTTTCATCTTTGATGTATCGCTATTTACACTATATGAAAAATTAAAAGCAAAAAGATTATCGCCGAATTCTTGCTTGCCTTATACCTATGAAGCATTCGATTTTTCATTTTATTTCAATTGCAAGAAATTAAAAATAACTTTTATGCATGTTTCAGAATTTTAATATATCCCAGAGGCTCAAAAACTTCCAAATTGATAAAAAAACAATTCTCTGAAAATTTTAGCTCTTAATATTAACTTTAAGATAGTCTGCATGGCTAAAATTTCATTTGATTTATATCATAGCAACAAGTAAATCAAAATTTTGAGAATAGCTTTGTATTTGCTTGTTTTGATTATAAATGAAAAAAACAACAAAAATTTGATATATTTCATAAAATAAGTATTTAATTAGGAAGAAGAACCAAAAAACTTTGGTGCGGACTATTTTAATGTTAATATTAAGAGCTAAAACTTTTAGTGAACAATTTTATAAATAAAATTATATTTTTGTAACTTCCTGTAGTTTGATATTTTAGTAGATCGTTGTTAAAGCAGAGTTTCAACCTATTTGAATATATACAACATGTTATCTGATAATTGAATTAATTGTGTATCAAATGCACTTGGTTTATAAGGTGCTTTTATAATTATTATAACTTTACCTATACCAACTCTATAATTCTTAGAGAACACGTAGTTGGCCGATTTGCTCAGGCGCTTCGCCGTATTATATTTACATTGCAATTATAGCTAATGTGTACTATTAAACGCATATGTATATGTTGAATATAAGTACGAACATGTGCTTCGAGAACACTTATTGACTGTATAACTACTCTGACATGATATCCCAGTACTTTCTACCAGTGGCACAGATTTATCAAAAATAAAAAGAAAACCGAGCCTATTAAGCCGTTGGAAACTGATTTTTTCTTTGAAAATAGCAGGTTATAAGAGCAAAAAGTATTTAGGTTGCTAATAAATTTTAATATGAAATGATATCTATTTGTGAAAACGAAGGTAATTTGTTCTACAACTTGGTACCGGACTATAGTCTCTTCTATAGTCTCTATTATATATACTCTTCAAAGAATAATAGATATGATCCATTAAACAAGAATATTCTGGAATCAAAAAATATTTTGCTTTTTATAGAGGAGGCTCGGTACGGTTGTTCCAGGACACGGTAGTGACAGTCATCATAAAAGCTAAATCAAACTAATTTTGAGATATGGCCCAGAGGGAGAAAGATGAAAAATGATTGTTCGAACAAGTTTCCATTATAGCCTTTAGTCAGTGCCATACATTAACATGATCTGTAGGCCGCATTTCTTTTAAAGAGTCAAAAGTAAGTTTGCATAGTAATTTTTTTTAATAATAACTGATAATTTGATACAAATAGACGTGCATTTGGTACGGTTGTGACAAATTTTGTGGGTACGGTTGTGACATGTATTTTTTGTTATTTTTGGGTGAAGATTAAACAGATAAAAAATCTAACTTGACTAAATCAAAATACCACAGAAAAAAAAACTAAATAAAAGAGAAAAAAAAGATTTCACAATTAATCTTGATTAGTATATTTTGTTATATATTGCTATATTTTATATATAAGCTTTTTTTTTAATTTTTATGTAGTTTGTGTTACATATTATTGTTATTAACGACAATAAAAGTTGTTATAAACCATTTTGGTGTTTCTACCTATTGTTTTTGACCTATGCCTGTCACCACTGACCCCAATCGCTTGTTCCTATATTATATTAGTATTTTTCTCAATCCAACGATCAACATATGTAATAGTGTTGCAGCAATTTACACATAAGGCAATTTTTTTAGATATTTATATTTGAAATATATAACAATAAATGAAAATTTAGTATCATACTGCTTTCTTTGATATCGAGCTGGCCGAAAATTGGTTCAAATCCGGGACTAGTTTGTGCGGTTGTGTGACGGGCTTCAGAATAGGATCATAATTTTTTACTTGAGCATTTATAATTTATTTCTGCTGTGAGTTATTAAAATCATGTAAAATTTTCTTTTTTAAAATTTTATGATCATTTTATCATATTTAGTCAATTACTATTATTAACATTATTAAGTAATCAATTCATGTGATTTTATATAACATTAAATTTCTGTTAATTTATGGCAAGTACTTTTATTTAGAAATTAAATAGTAATAGCAATTATTTTGAAAAATGTCATTAATCGGCAGTTAAAATAAATTCGTCATATATATTTGCGATCATTTATCGGTTGTACGCCACTTGATTTTTATTCTCCCGCTCTGAGCGTTCAAGATCCACCTTGCAAGTTCAATTTCAGCCTCAGTTCTCTATCAACCTGCCTGGAGAGAGTTTTCACAGTGACAATAGCGAGAATCTATTCTCGAGGTGTGTTCACACGTGATTGTGTTTGTTTATTTATTACGAGTTTAAGAAGGTATGTTTAGATTGAATATTTGTTTATGAGAATATCCGATACCGTACATCCGTTTTTTACACAATAATATACTACTTTAAAAAAAATATTTTATAATTTTTTTTTATGCTATTGAGGAAATTATTATTTCTAATATTATTATTTTATTCTTATTACGATTATTATCTATTATTTAATTACATTTTGCTTACTAAATTACTTAATGTTATGTTCAAAAAAATTATGTCAAAGGACACAACACCCTTTATTTTTAATTTCGCATAGAATAAATTATAGTAATGGACTAGAAATCTAAAATGAAATTTTCTGCATATCTTCACGGTTCAGAGGTTTTTATACATTTTGGCATACCTCAAAAAAATGGATGTGTGTGGATACATTTTTTGTCGACGTTTTCGGTAGTACCACTCAACCGATTTGAATGATTGAAAAAGCAATCGGTGGGTCCAGCTGCCGTTTCCGAGATGCGAAGCAAAGATTGCAAAAAAATGGAAACTCTGTTTTTGCGAGAACAGGGCATCCGATTAGAAAGATTCAGAAAAACCTTTATTTTGTAATGATGGGGAAAAGTGGTGATTAGCTTTTGGCAAAGACAGGTCTAGCGGCTTCGAAGATACAGAGCTAAAAAATTGGCAGTTTTTGACGAAACGATTGTTTTTGGATTTTTTTTTATTTTAAAATTTAAAAAAAAAATTTTTTAAATTATAATTTTTTTTGAATATCATAAATAATTGGGATTTTAATTTCAATTTTAGCTAAAATACTTGAAATAAATAATTTTAACTTTGCAATTCAGTTTAAATAATTCTTAGTATTATGAGACAAGATTCTTCCCCCCTTCGGAGGGGATCATTAAGTTTTGTTTATTTACTTTTCATGTAAACTTATATGAACATTATCATCAATTTATAAGCTTTTATATTTTGTCTATAATATACGAAGAATGAAAGTTACAGTATTTATAATAATATATTTGGAAACTCCCACAATGTAATATTCTTCAAATATTTATCAGAGTACGGAAAGTTCCAGTAATTTGACTTACGGCGCGAAGCCTTACACCACTAGTTTAATCAGTGGCGTAACTATAGGGTGCGTGGGTAGCCAAATTCCACGGGCCCCGGCTCAAGGGGCCCCGGCCACCAAAGGACGCATGCTCAGAAATATTTTTACATTATATTCCAATACTTTATTTTTACTTGAAAAGTATGTTTTCGTAAGAATCAGGGCGTATCTACCGTCGTATCAGCCGTATGAAATATACGGGGCCCCAAACCAGGGGACCCCCAATGTCCGTAAGAAACATTAATAATATTAAAAAACATGAAAAACGAATAATCATGAAAACTTCGTTCAACCAAATTTAATGTCGTTAAAAAGTATGCGAGGAATGTAGATTATTATTTTAAAGAGTTTTATTTTGTCCAGGCCAGGGGGCCCCAAATACGCGTAAAAAAGTACGCGCGGAATGTAAGATTATTATTTTAAAGAGTTTTATTTTGTCCAGGCCACGGAGGCCCCAAATACGCGTAAAAATTAGTAAAATCTAACAAATTTTGGTTTTATTTCACTAATAACAAAAGTTAGAATAAGCATGAAAATTTTCTTCTAAATAAATTTATTTCGAAAAAAAACATGAGCGTGTAAGAATGTAAAAATATAATTTTAGAGTGTTGTGATTTTTTTTTTAATATTTTCTTTATTATTTATGAGCTTTATAATATGCAAATAATGACTAAGAGAAAACTAACTTTTTATTAAGTTTTGAAATACTATTGAAAATACTATGGCTCGTTCATTAAATTTTGATGATGTCATAGACACTTTTTGCAGAACAGAAAGCACGAAGAAAAGATTTTAATTAATAAATACCTTATTGAAATTAAATATTGTTTTTATTTCATTCCAAATTTATGCATATTTTAAACGTGTTTCTTCACCAAAAGGGCCAGCGAGTATAGACGAATATGAAGTTTTCAAAAAATATTAAAAAGGATTTGATTGTTGAGAAAACACGTGAAAAATTGATTGTTAATGTTAGTTAGGTATGTAATAATATTTTAACCCCAAAGTACTATGTTCTTTCTCTGTTGAATTCAGTCATAAAAAAATCCTTTCTATAGTTCATGTATTACAATGTTTAAACACAATAATTTTATGTTTGATTTTCAAAACAAAATAGTAATTGTACTTTTTAACATTATTAATTTTGACTTATAATTATTTTATTTTTATGTTTTCGTGTACTTATACATTTTAATTTTTTTTTTAATTTT
>NW_020539312.1:0-26554 GCF_003426905.1 Ctenocephalides felis
AAATCGATTACAAAATGCGCAGTCTCTTGTATGTTCAAAAATAAATCTTATGCACGTTAAATATGTATTAGCTTTAATATAGTGGCAAGATAAAAAATGAAAGTAAAATTATAAGAAACATGTTTTACTTTTATTATAGCGATAGTATGTGCTATTAGTAATTATAATTATATTATTAATGATTCATATAATTTACATTCATTTTGAAGTTATCACATTGAATGTATTGTAGAAATGTATTCAAGCGGTTGTAGTTTTCCAATTGTAAGTTTAGTGAAAAACAAAGAAAATTTTATTATATCTTACAAGTTTATCCTACAATTACATGTGTTGATCGTTGAATATTTTAAATTAGTTAAATATAGTTATTGCATTAAAAAATGATTATTTTCTTCAAGAATTTCGTAATATTTGCAAATATCAATACAAATTTTAATATCGATTTCGAGTGCGAATCGAATTTACTCTATATTATTTTTTCTTTATATAATATCCAGGCTGCATAACATGTTTCAATTTCCTTTTTATATCATTTAACAAACTTAGTAGATACATAAACATAAGTGATTTGGTAAAGATTGGGAAGAACTTTTACCAGAGAACAGTTAAGTCAGTCGAAGGTCCCAAGATTTTGCAATCACAATTGAATTGGACAAATCAATCTTCACGACCTTGCATAATTTATATAAGTAGTGAAATATCTTCGTTTGCCAATAGATTATAGCATTTTATACATGTTTCGATTTGCGTACAAATTAAAAAAACAATCCTCTTGATTTGAACCTTTGAGCGAATATTATTTATTGTGATGTCACTTCCTTCTTCGACTAACTAAAGTCAGTTATACCATTTGATCCATGATTAAGAAATCCGGACAAATTAAAACTATGTTTCTGATTAATTATGCATGGCGATGAAGAATCTTCAAGCTAATACTATTTATTGTGATGGTAGCTTTTCTAAATATCTCAAAATTATTAAATGTGTCAAAATTCCTTCGTGGACTGAATTATAGATATCATTTTATTTAACATTCGGTATCGATCTTCGAAGAAAAATAATCTAGTAGCCAAATAGATCCAAATTAAATAAAAAAATGTTGAAGTACGAAGTATGAAGTATTCATACTTTGCATACGTTTCAATTTGATATTTGGTTAATAATGTAAATCCAGAGCGCTTTCTTCTATTTGGTCGAAAACTACTTTGAATAGTTCACAATCATAAAGACATAGATGTCCTTGACTGTGTTGGAACTAACTTCTATTTGGATTTTTCAAATAGTTTTGGCACAATAAAGCCATCGAATCATTGCCATCAAATGATCATTATAAATCAAATTTCCTTTTTCATTGTCATGTGTGATTCTTCAACAAATAGACCAAGAAAATTGTAATGTAAATAAATCATAATTACTGACACTATCGAAATCAAAATTGTATATGAAATATCGTGCATTATACACTAAATCCTCGTGTTATGCATTTGTCTCAATCAAAGTTAATTCCTTCCACGACATGTTATATGCTCATGTTATTTTACGTAAGAGCAAACCTATGCTCTCTTCAAATAATCATATCGTCTGTCATATTAAGATAAATGAGTAATTATAGTAAATATTAATCATATTGTTTACTATCTTGTTTTACTTCCAAAATTACTTAATTGTTCTGGTTCCAATTCGCAATTTCGTTATTATATAATCGTTAGTTGTTGTTGAACCTCAATAACAGTGCTTTTACTTCAATTCATTCATTATCTCTTGTTTCATGTACGTAATAATTTTTCATTCCATTCATAATACTCCTATTACCAAAGGAGAAATAAAATCGACTACAAATATCTATTATCTTAACATTTCCTATTATTTTCTTTAATATTAATTTTATTTTCTTTTCTGAATTATTTATTTTATTTCCAAATTTATTTGTTAGCATTCAACAAATAAAGTTTCTTCGTGACTGCTAAATATTTTAACTATTTTTACATATTCAAAGACTAAATAACACATTATTTAGTTTTTATCACAACATCGATTTCGAAAAAAATCACAATTCAAGAAAACTACCGACAAATTTACAATACATTACATACTGATTTACTAACGCGTTTGTTTTTTTTTTAGATTTATTTTCGCTTAACAAGAAACTCATGAGCAAATAAAATTATATATAACGTATTATAGCACACGTAACTAAACAGCTCAATATCATCCGGACGATTTAAAAAATAATTAAAAAATGACACATTCTAACAATTTTCTAGATTTACTAAAACACGAGTTATGCTTTTTATGTAGTGGATTGGCATGTAACACTCTACCAAATAGAAATAAGAAATTTAAAAAAAAAACAATTATCTAAATTTAATATATTTACCAGAAAGTAAATATCTTTCAGCTTATGTTTTCTATACAAAAGCTTTATATTTTTTAAATTCAAGATGTATAACTTGATGTTGCATTCTATAATACTAGTATTCTATTGATATATTTTGAATTTTGAGTTCTCTACATGGTGCACCACTAGTACTACAACCTTTATTTGCAAGTATTACCTTGATAAGATTTATTGTTTCACTCATCTTTAGTTGAATTTTGGACAAATAATGAAATTGTTCGCGCCAAACATGCAGCCTACATAGGATGTCGTAATTTACGATAAGGAGGACAAATGTGAACATAATATACCTTGTTAGTGGGCTCTCAATGCCCAGAAAACAAACTATTTCTCCATTGAAGGTTCATAAGGGTGTAAGCCCCTTCCTGATACTGTGAAATACAAAAATTATCACGGGGAGATGTGTAGCTACATCTTCATATTATAAACTAATAAAAGTATATGAAGCGAGGGCAGAGTTCACATCCCGTGTTGATAGTGAACAGGAGAAAAAACGAACAAATAGAGGATAGCCCCAATATAGAGAAAAGTACATTATTTAATATCTTTATATCATATCATTCAACAAAACATTCATGTTAATATTTATTGCAGGAGTGATATGTGAAATTGAACATGGAGAAGTAGAGGAGTCCCAATATGGAGATGGGTACATTATTTAAAGTTTATATATTTAAACTATTTATTAAATCTTTTAAATTCCAATAAAAAAATCATTCGTCTCAATATATATGTCGCAGAGGACAAGTTGGATAGTATCATGAGCACTCTATCCAAATTATCATATGAAATTAATGAAATGAAGGAAGACATAAGGGAGCTGTTGTCATATAAGAGGGATTCCGGTCACAGGTAATTATGCACCGTGAGATTTTTTTTGAGTAAACTTTTTTATTTTAATAAATTTAATTCGAAAGAAAATTGGAGCACCTCTAAGCGACAAAGAATGTTTTCTAAAACCATCAATTAGATTTACACCAGTTTCTCACAAAGGTTTATGCATCTGAAAATTACAATAATATTAATTACTTGTATTTTTAAAAACAAACTATTGCAGAGTGTCAAAAAAACGCAGCAATGCCTTGACACCCAGAGTCCATAAAATGTATGATAAAATCAAAAATTTTGATACAGGAGGTGCGAAGAATTAATAAACAAAATACAAATTTACGGGACAAATTTCAGCAAAGCATCAAATGTGGTGAAAAATTCTCTTGTATTCCAGCGACGTTAAATTTGAGAGCAAGTCATAAAATGCCAATTGAGAGAACATACAAAAAAAAAACGAATGGAAGAAAATTCACATTTGAAGATAAAATCCTCGCATTGACATTTTATAAAAGTCGCCAAAGACCTGCTATTTCTTGTCTGTCTTCAAACTTTTAAGAAGTTTACTGTCGCATATCCCATTACATGTTGGAAATAACGATAAGCTTTTCCAATCATTAGAAGCTGCTATCTCTCGCAAAAAAGATATTTGCAGCAAATATTGTATATTAATGTTCGACGAGAAATCTTTATCTTCTGATTTATCATATGATCAGAAAAAGGATCATATAAATAGGGTTTGAACAACATGCAAATGGCAGCAGCTTTTACTTGCAGATCATGCAGTAGTTTTTATGTTGAAGCAAATTAAAGATCGATGGAAGCAGTCTGTTGCTTTTTACTTTTCAGTTGGTGGAGTCAATAGTTCAGATTGTTGATAAAAAGTCTCATTGTTGATATCTCTCGAAAAATATTTAGTATTGATTTAAAAATTTAGCCACAGTTTGCGACCAATACTCCGCAAACTGTAAAGCTATTAATATGTTATTGAAAGACACCGAACACGATTATAAAACTAGAGACTGGAACGAAGTGAGTTTTGAAATTGATGGGCACGAAATAATTCCGTTGTTTGACCCTCCGCATTTATTAAAATGCATGCGCAATAATTTTGCAAAATATAAAGTAAAGTTTACATACTTAGACGAGAAGGAATATGAGCCTTCCTGGTAAGACATTGTAAGCTATTATGACTATGATGCAAATTGCAGATTGTTCCGGAGATGTTCTTCATCCACTGAACATCATCTCGATTAAAATAAGATGAAGCGGATGAATTTCCTGGCAGCTCAAGTTTTTTCCCAACGCAATGAGGATGATCTACAGAACACCGGTTACTTGGAAGCAAATGGAAGTTCTACAACATTTGGAACTGGAGATTTTTTTATTTTTATGGACTGTTTATTTGAGAGCGTGAATGGATTGACTAAATTACCAGTACGAGGTAAATTATTTCCTTGTGCTGTTTCTAATCAATCACAACAGCATATAAAATTTTGGCATAAAGCTTAGGAAGTATTAAATTCAATACAGTTTATAAAGATAAAAATTTCTAAGAGAGTATTAATCCCGCGCTATGAAGTCCTAATAATTTTAACGGATAGGGAGATAAAATCCTCTTGGGAAAAAAAATGTATCGGAGGCATTTACGCGGCCGGCGAAGATCAGAGATGTCGTTCAGGTGAAATCCTTCCTCAACCTTTCTTAATTTTTAAAAAAAATTAGAAAATTTTAGAATCCAATTTTAGATATTATACAGAAAATTTTAGAATCCAAAGTTTAGATATTATGCAGAAGATATTTTAAATTGCAGAAAATTTTAGAATAAAAATTTACAGAAAATTTTAGATATTATAAATTCAGGAAAATTTAGAATATAAATTACAGAATTTTAGAAATTTTTAGAATATAAATTACAGAATTTTAGAAATTTTTAGAATATAAATTACAGAATTACAGAAAATTTTAGAATATAAATTACAGAACTATAGAAATTATAAATTTTAGAAATTAAATTACGAGGTTTCATATCAAATTTATATATAATTTTATATTGAAATTTAAGAATTTATTGGCTAAGTAGTATTTTCACAAAATTGAATTTTGTATCTTTATAGTTTGAAATTTTGTTTTAGATTATATAAGTTTTAAGAATTTGCAGTACTAATCTTTTTGTGTAAGTTAGGGATATATATAAATATATATATATATATATATATATATATATATATATATATATATTGTTACGAATGTGTGGGTGAGGACCCACACACGGATGTAAAATAACACATTACTACCCCTCTCCCTATATGCATAAAAACGCCATGTCTCTGATGAGGAGTGTGTCGAGGGCTGAGAGTCGTAGTCTGCATTTAACAGTCAAAAGAGCCGGTCGTAGGCCCTCAGGGGTGTCGGGTCGAAAGATACCGTTCTTAAATATAAGTCGAAGGGATGAGCGCGGTGCAGTGCGCGCAATGTTTTATCAAATTAATGTTGGCGATAATGTAAGTTAAAATAATGTTATGGGGGGCAGCGTATCGGAAGCTGCCCCAAACCGAAGATAGACTTGGTGTAATTATGAAATGTGATTAGTGTGATGCGAATCGGGATCCCGATGTATGGACATGCGATGGACACTGGTTGCGCCGGGGGGTACAGAGATAAGTTTAGATTTAAGTTGTAGAGTTCAGATTGATTAAGTAGAGAATAAGTATGTAAATATATAAATATAGAATATTGTTTAGTTAAGTTACGAACAAACGCCTCTCATTAATTGTAGTTGTAAATTTAAATAATCTTTCAGCAGTACGCGATAAAAGGTAACAGCGAGTTTAACTAACTAACAATAAAATAAGGATTATAAATGAAAGAATAAAAAGGAATTCGTAACAAATGGTGGAAGCGCCGGGTACTACTTTTCGTTGGTTCAACGATCAGATGATTAAATTAGCATAAATTATTTTGGTAATCATTCTGGTCCACCATCGACGGTAGTACTTACGATCTCGGTAATAGAATTTTATTGTTAGTTCATTCGCGGTTATTTTTTCTTTTGTTTAAGTTTACAGTAGTGTCGGGTTATTTTTATTTATCGATTTTGGTTTTTGATTGTTCACGGAGATTCGGCATTTCTTAATTACGCGTTAGATTAATTGAATATATTTTGTTGGAATTTACGTTTATTTTTGTTACTATAGTTAAGTGTACAAATGATTGTTAGAACACTTAGAACTGTACGTAAGCAAAGAATTTTGAAAATTAGTTGTTATTTTGAGTCTATAAATGGTATAGGTTGACGGTTATAGAGTTTGACGATGTGTTTAATGCGCGATTGTAAAAGCAGTTCGCAAAATGTGTTGGCGCGAAAATGAAAAATCACGTGGTTCGAGTGATTATTAAAAATTTAATTTATTGATGCCGAAGTGTTGTTTATAATAATTTTGAAATGCTGAATCTATTTATTGTATTTATATTTTTGTTCGTTAACGTTTGTTTTGTTCGGTCGCGCGGGGTTGTTTTGTTTGATTTCGGTTATATATATGTAAAGAAAAATATCTAATTTTCTTCAGTTTGAATTTTGCGCGCTATAATTGTCATAGATACTAGCGCCTTTGACACTAGGATAGGGAAACAAGTGGAAACCTAAAAGACGTCAGGGCGTAATTAATAAAATTTACTAAAAGTAAAATTATTTTTAAAATAGTAGATATTGGTGCAAAAATTGTTTAGGACTGTCATTGTGATTATTAACATTGAATGTCGTTTCTTTTCTACAGGTATGTTAGATTTTGTATGTGAACCTTTGTCTAATATAAACTAACAATAAAATATAACTTTTCTACAGAGAAACTCAATTGTGTTGGATTGGCTTTGGCATCCTAAACACGAATAAAACCTTATAAAACGACATTTATTGTTAAAAAAAAAAATGGAAAAGTTGAAATTTACGTTTCAAGTAAAACCAACAACAGACGGAAAATCTAACTATATCGCCATAACCTCAATTGCAACAGAAGATGATAAAAGATTCCTTATCCCTGAAGATTATCAATCAGTAACACTCCACAAACATATTCAAAATTTAAAACAGTATGCTACAGTAAAAAATACTCTGAAAAAGAGATATCAAGCTAGAAATGTGTGGATTAAAGCAACGGAGGAATTATTACAAACTTATGTTGATGAGGATGGAAATATGATTTTTCAGGACCAATTTCTAGAAGAAACTACTAATGAACAATTGGCTAGTTATGATAAAAAAAGTTCAGATGATCCTATAGTAAAAATATTGGAAAAATTAGTTGAAGATCATCAGAACAAAGAAAAACAAAGTGTAAAAATGTTATCGAACAAATTTATAATAGAAAAATTCGATGGACAAAAATCAGATGCATCTCAATGGATGGAAGTATTTGAAAGAGAGTGTACAAGATTTGATATACAAAAGGATGAAGAAAAAATTGAAATTTTAAGATTATTTCTAGAAAAATCATGTACTGATTGGTATTCTTCCATGATGATCAAGCTGAGTCTAGATTCGGAGTGGTCAGAATGGAAATCAAATTTTTTGCAAACTTATGCCAATAAAGGTTGGAATACTAGCAAGTATGCTATATTTTTCAAATATCAATCAGGATCTTTATTAGAGTATGCAGTAAAAAAAGAAAGACTTTTACTAGAAGTAAGAAAAACAATGGATGAAGGAACCTTAATTGATATCATTGCTGCTGGCTTACCAGATTTTATCACAGATAGAATTAATAAAGAAGAGATTTGGCATACAAAAAATTTATTTAATGAACTTGGCAAATTAGAACATTTAGTTTCAAGGAAAAAAAAATATATTTTACAAAAAAAGGAAGACTAAACAAATTAAAGAAAAATGTAGCATTTGTGAAAAATTGAAGAAAGGTGTACGATATCATCCAGAGGATTCCTGCTGGTTCAAAGCACAAATAAATACTGAAAGAGATAAAAGGCAAATAAAACTTACTAATAATTCAGAATTAGAATGTGAATTACAATGTGAAAACACAAAAAACTAATAGTGCCGCCATTGATCAAAGTTAAATTAGTGCTTAATAAATGTATTGAAGTATTCGGAATTTACGACTCGGGATCTAATGTCTCACTAATAAATTCAAAGTTGTTGAAGATAAATAATAAGGAAACGAGTCATTCCAGCAACACTAATTTGAAAACGATTAATGGCGTTAAAAAGGTAACTGGCATAATTACACTGGATGTAGCCATTTTTAATGTAGAAAAAAAAATTAATGCCTTTGTAATAGACAAAGAAAATTTTGACTATGATTTCTTAGTTGGACTAGATTATATCAAAGAATTTTACCTAGTGCAAAACGAAAATTTGGAAATTAGTCAGAAAATACCTATACAAAGAAGTGAAACAGTTTCTAAGGAGACAAATAAAACAGATGTGAATTCTAAGGAAAAAAAACTGATAATTTAGTAAACTTCAATGAAGACTTTAAAGAAGAAAACTTCCAAATTTGTATAAATCATCTGGGCTGTCAAGAACAGGAAGTAATTGATGATTTGATTTTTAAAAATAAATATGCGTTCGCAAAGGATAAATATGATATAGGAAAGGTAACTGATTATGAAGCACACATTGATTTACTTGTAGAAAAATATTGCAGTAAAAGACCATATCGTTGCACCGTGGAAGACAAGAAAGAGATTGAAAACCAGATTGCAAAATTATTAGAAAAAATATACGAGGTCTGTTCAAAAAGTACCCGGAATTTTCGTTTTTTCAAAAAAATATTTATTTATTCGTCTACATTAATGTGCTCCCCTTCAAAGTAGTCCCCCCCAGATATAATACACTTATGCCAGCGTTTTTTCCAATTTTCGAAGCACCCTTGATATTCACTTTTTGATATGTCCTTGAGCACTCTCAGCGATTTTCTTCAATCGAGGAAAACCGCCGTCCTTTCATGGGTCTCTTCAACTTTGGGAATAGGAAAAAGTCACACGGAGCCATATCTGGTGAATTTTTGCTCTTTGCAACACTTTATTTCATTTTTTACGCAAAATTTAATACAAATTCTTTGACTTTTCAATTCTTCCATTGTAAAAATCGCCGAGCTCAGAAAAACACGTCGAACCTTAGCGACTACCACAGACAAAGTAAACAGTGAATATAGCTGAAAATTTCATCATACTTTAGGGGCATGTATACCAACACAATAAAAAAAAATTTTGACAATCAGACACTCCAGACCCGCGAAATTTAATTATTAGTAATTCCGGGTACTTTTTGAACACACCTCGTAATAGAAGAATCATACAGCCCATTTGCAACACCAGTTACATTAGCTTATAAAAGAGATGAAAATAAAAGATCAAGATTGTGCATTGATTTCCGAGACCTAAATAAAGTAGTTGTGCCTCAATCGCAGCCGTTCCTTCTCATTGAAGACTTAATAGTAAAAACTAGTTGGTTTGGTATTTAGCCTTGAGGCAAATTACATGAACTTCCCGATATGTGTAAATAATCAACTTGATCAAAAAAATGTGTAAATAATATACTTCATCAATCCTACTTTTAAAAAAAAACGATAATAATTTTAGCAAAGTTTGACGAATTTTCAAAATTAAACTACTTGTTGTAAGGCCGTAATATTACAGTAAGTTCTATAAGACCATGATGTATATCGTCAAAAAAAGTTCCATGAAAAACGGCTTAAATTTTTTTTTAACAGTTAATTACAAGAAAACGGCTCGGTAGATTTTCACCTAAAATTAATCAGCATCATTCCCGGAAGATATCTTTCGAACAGTTTTTGATTTTTCAAAATCGGTTCGGTAGGATGAGCTTAAATGTGGACGAAAATTTAACACTTTTTTTCAACATTTAATTACAAGAAAACGGCTCGGTAGATTTTCACCTAAAATTAATCAGCATCATTCCCAAATGATATCTTTCGAACAGTTTTTGATTTTTCAAAATCGGTTCGGTAGGATGAGCTTAAATGTGGACGAAAATTTAACACTTTTTTTCAACATTTAATTACAAGAAAACGGCTCGGTAGATTTTCACCTGAAATTAATCAGCATCATTCCCAAATGATATCTTTCGAACAGTTTTTGATTTTTCAAAATCGGTTCGGTAGGATGAGCTTAAATGTGGACGAAAATTTAACACTTTTTTTCAACATTTAATTACAAGAAAACGGCTCGGTAGATTTTCACCTAAAATTAATCAGCATCATTCCCAAATGATATCTTTCGAACAGTTTTTGATTTTTCAAAATCGGTTCGGTAGGATGAGCTTAAATGTGGACGAAAATTTAACACTTTTTTTCAACATTTAATTACAAGAAAACGGCTCGGTAGATTTTCACCTAAAATTAATCAGCATCATTCCCAAATGATATCTTTCGAACAGTTTTTAATTTTTCAAAATCGGTTCGGTAGGATGAGCTTAAATGTGGACGAAAATTTAACACTTTTTTTCAACAGTTAATTACAAGAAAACGGCTCGGTAGATTTTCACCTAAAATTAATCAACATCATTCCCAAATGATATCTTTCGAACAGTTTTTGATTTTTTAAAATCGGTTCGGTAGGATGAGCTTAAATGTGGACGAAAATTTAACACTTTTTTTCAACAGTTAATTACAAGAAAACGGCTCGGTAGATTTTCACCTAAAATTAATCAGCATCATTCCCAACTAATATCTTTCGAACAGTTTTTGATTTTTTTAATTCGGTTCGGTAGGATGAGCTTAAATGTGGACGAAAAGTTCAACACTTTTTTTCAAATTACAAAGAAACGGCTTGGTAGATCGTTGCACAAAACTGACAAACGATAGTCCTCACCGAAATACATCAAATGGCTTTTAAATTTCTAAAATCGGTTCAGGCGTTTTTGAGAAAACGTCGATCAAAAGTCTAATTTTGACAAATGCCAAAAAGACCATACTGATTTTTGCAAACTTTGACGAATTTTTAAAGCTAAACCAGTTGTCGTAGGGCCGTAATATTTTAGTATGACCTAGAAAACTATGGTATCTATCGTCAAAAAAATAATCATAAAAATCGTCAAAATTTTTTTTTTAAAAACTTTATTACAAGAAAACGGCCCGGCCGATCTTTACCAAAAACTAATCAGCACGATTCCCAACCAATATCTATCGAACGGTTTTTGAATTTTCAGAATCGATTCAGAATTGCGGGCTAAAACGTGGACGAAAAATTTTTCACTTTTCTGCAATTTACAAAGAAACGGCCCGGCCGATCGCCGCACAAAACTCAGAGACGATAGTCCTCATCGAGATACATCAAATGGCTTTTAAATTTTTGAAATCGGTCCAACCGTTTTGGAGAAAACGTCGATTTACTGCAAAAAATCTGTTCACACACACACACACACACACATACACACACACACACACACACACACACACACACACACACACATACTTTTTCCAAATTTGGTCTCATTCGATTCAGAATGGCTCGAAACGTCGAGAAAACATAAAATTAGCGATTCGGATTTTTTGATGAAAACATAAACTTCTCCTTCGGGAAGTTAACAAGAGATTGCAAGTTTTTTTCTACACTGGACCTAAACTCTGCATTTTGGTCTATACCACTACGTGTTACAGATAGACACAAAACTGCATTTGTGACACAAGAGGGTCACTATCAATGGACGTGCTTGCCATTTGGTTTAAAGACATCTCCAGCTATTTTCCAAAGAATAATGTGTAACATAATACGTAAGCACAAGCTTGGAGAGTTCACCGTATGTTTCCGATGATATTTTATTATTCTCAAGATCTTTTTCAGATCATGTTAAACATTTGAAACAACTATTTGAAGCAATTAAAAGCGAAGGTTTGAAACTTAAATTTTCTAAGTGCTTTAATATACTAGCTGACCCGGCAAACGCTGTTTTGCCATCAAAAATATTTTTGCGCATTGCAGAAGTTCTTATAATATACATGATATATTAATAATGATGTTATATTCTTATTACACGAATTTCTTTACATTTTGATAATTAATTCGAACGCATCATAGTGCTTTGTTTATTTTAATTTTATTTATATCAAATAGTGAAATATTTTTAATCAATGAATAAATTAGATTTTAGTCTGAATCATCGCAGTACCATTATCTAAATATATAATTTTTATATAAATATCAGATTTTTTACTTTTGCATTTAATTTAAAAATATTGAATGTCAATTTCATATATCCAATATGCACTAAATTTTTAAATGCCAAAATACTTCCTTTTTGGTTCGAAATTTAATATAATATGATATAATTTATATCTATAATTTGATTGCCAATATTGCCTATAACATAACTTGGAATAATTAATTTATTTGTATTTTATTGAAGTCGTTAAAAATTTTGTTTATGATTAATGTTAAATTCAATATGTCGCTTTTTTATTGTGATCTATAATGTTTTAATCACTTATCATATAAATTTTCGACTGCAAATTGATATTCATACTATCCCTGAAACTAACATGGATAAAGTTCTGAGAAATCCGAATCCAAATCTATAAAATGTTTGATTTTTGGCACTTTTATTAATTTTTTATCAATTTTTGTACTGTAAAATAATGGATGATTATTTATCAAAATTGTAATATTTAGACTATAATTTTAGATGTATACTTTTTATTTTGGCATTGAATTATTTTAATTGAAATCAAGTGAAACATAAATATATTTATTTGATATTTATATAAAACATATAATTAAAATATGCATTAAAATCATATTGTCTATAAATAATATGTCATTTTATAAATAGTATTTATTACTTTGGTGCTTGATATGGGTATGAATTTGTAATAAAATATATTCTTTCTGATAAATAGTTAAAAACTTGTTATAATTTTCAAAATTATTTGACATTTCATACTTCAAAAATTAATTCACTCGCATCATAGCGTTTTGTTTATTATACTTTTGTCATGTCAAATACGTCAATATTTATTTGTATATTATAAGAACTTCTGCAATGCGCAAAAATATTTTTGATGGCAAAACAGTGTTTGCCGGGTCAGCTAATATATATATATATATAAATATATATATTAGTGATGGGCGTTGAATCAACGAACGGTTATTTTCAACCGTTTCTTCTTCGTTAACTAACTAACCGTTTCGTCGCAACGAAATAACTAGTTGAAAATCAACTGGTTTCGAAGCAGTATATAGGAATTCGATGATATAAGAATTCGTTCGTTGTCGAAAACGAACGTACGCAGGTACCTGGCGTCGGAAAGGATCAACTAATTCTATTAACATCGCTTATTGTTAGGCTACTACTTTTATAATCTTGCAGATGTACGTTTACATATTAGAAACTTTCAATACGCGCCAAATCGTTTAATTTTAGAAGATCAGTTACATTTATTATAGTTTTCAATCGTTAATATTTTTTCATTTACAGTAAATAAAAGAGTTAATAAAAAAAAAAATATTTTTTCATAAAATTCTCATAGCATGTCTTGTAATAATTTTTTTAAACTAAACCTGAAAATTGATTTTTTATTTTTCATAACACTTTTGTATAACTATATATTTTTATATTGCTATGTTTATATAACATGTAAATTCGATGTTTTAGTATATGGCTTTGCTCTATTGAAAATATTTAAGTTTTTAAAATTAAACCTTTATTTATTATTAATAATAATAAATGTGATATATATATATATATATATATATATATAATAAATGTGACAATTCACATTTATTTCTTTTTATTCATCAAATCCATCGTCAACTTGACTTTTATAAGAACAAACTTCATATTACCAACTTTCAATGAAACAGTAACCTCTAATATATATATATATATATATTATATATATAGTATATATATATCTATATATCATATATATATATATATATATATATTATATTGATTTACAAAAGTTAACTATTCGGCGGAAAAATAACTCACAAATTCATTTTTTGTCAAAAATTCTTGTTTAGTGAAAAAGTGCTAACGTATATTCAACATACAGGTAATTAATTCAATTTATCATCAATCCTTTCTTAAAAAATTTTTCCATAACTTTCAAAAAAACTTTCTATCATTTTTAATATCCTGTTCTGATAATCCACTCATTTATTTTTAACTTCCCGTAGGGTAAGTTATAGTAATCGTCCAAAAATCGAAATCAAAAATTTTTACATTTCTCGACGTTTTGAAGGTTTCTGAACATTTTGGCATACTTCAGAAAAAATGGATGTGTGTGTGTGTGTTTTGTATGTCCGCGTTTTTTCGTCCACGTTTTCGGGCGCACGGATCAACCGATTTCAATGGTTTAAAAAACATTCGATTCCTATCGATAGGGAGATGTGCTGATTAGTTTTTGGCAAAGGCAGGTCCAGCCGTTACGGAGATATGAAGCAAAGAGTGCAGAAAATAGAAAGCGAGTTTTTGAGAGAACGGATCAACCGATTTGAATGGTTTAAAAATTGGGCGCATGGCATCGTGCCTTAAGGCAAATTGCTGGAACTTCCCGTACCAAAAATTTTTTTTTTTTTAATAAGATTAACATTTTTGAAAAAAACTCTGAAAAAATAGATTTTTGAGAAACTATAAATTTTTGACAAAACTGACTTTTTGTTGAAAAATTTATTTCTAAATATTTTGGAAATTTGAACTTTTTTTTCAAAGCAATTCTACTGCTTTAAATGCATAGAGACTAAATATCGAAGCGCGTAAGCGCCGCGTCGCCGTCTAACGGATAAACATTGGTACGGAACCCATAGGAATGTAAACAAAATTTATACTTATTGTTAAAATCTCTATAAAATATCTGATAATTTGATGTGCATATGTCTAATGTCTAATGATTATTGTTGACCGCCAAATGGTATTTTTTTTAGTTTTTTTTTACTAGATCTCCGAAACCGCTAGACCTATTTTCATGAAAATTTGATAAGTGTTCATTTTGTACGCACACACACACACATACATCAATTTTCTCCAAGGTATGCCAACATATTCAGAAACCTTTGAACGTAAAGATATATAAAAATTTCATTTTCGATTTTTTTGCGAATACTATATCTTACCCTACGCAAAGTTAATTATAATAAATCAATTTATCATCTCCAGAACATTAACAATCGTCATTTCATTCGAATCAAATTTCAAAAAAAAAAATAGTTGCCAAATTTACACAAATTGAAAAGTGCTCCCGCATAGTCACAGTCTAAACGCATTTGCAAATAATTCTGTGCGACTTTTTCACTTATACTGTGCTTAGCTTGGCGGCATTTTCACATTTTTCAATGATTTTCACAAAATTGGAAAAGTGCTCCAGTACATAAACAGTCTAAACGCACTTGCGTAACTTTGTACCAGAGTGGCGCTTAGACTGTGCTTAGCCTGGGTGATTTTTGAATTTTTAGACCCAAAATTACAAAAAAAATTTTTTGAAAAAAAAATTCGAAAAAAAATTTTTTTTTTCCAAAATCAATTATTTTGTTGAAACAAGCAAAAAGTTCTTTGAATCATTTAAATCGGACGCTTAGTTCTCTCAAAACTGCCATTTTTTTAACATTTCGCTCTGTATCTCCGAAACCGCTGGGCCTACCTTTGCCAAAAACTAATCAGCACATCTCCCTATCAATAGGAATCGAATGTTTTTTAAACCATTCAAATCGGTTGATCCGTTCTCTCAAAAACTCGCTTTCTATTTTCTGCACTCTTTGCTTCATATCTCCGTAACGGCTGGACCTGCCTTTGCCAAAAACTAATCAGCACATCTCCCTATCGATAGGAATCGAATGTTTTTTAAACCATTGAAATCGGTTGATCCGTGCGCCCGAAAACGTGGACGAAAAAACGCGGACATACAAAACACACACACACACACACACACACACACACATCCATTTTTTCTGAAGTATGCCAAAATGTTCAGAAACCTTCAAAACGTCGAGAAATGTAAAAATTTTTGATTTCGATTTTTGGACGATTACTATAACTTACCCTACGGGAAGTTAATAAAGAAATTGTTTATTAAAAACTTTTCTTGTTTTTTTATTTTGTATTATTTTTGGATTCTTGTTCGAAACTCTACAAAATATACACAAATCCAAGACTACCATTCAATATATATATATATATATATATATATATATATATATATATATATATATCTATATATATAAAAGAGGATCGCCTTATGTGCTACCACTTATAACTAACAAACGGCTGAACCGATTTAGATGAAAATTGGCAGGGAGGTAGTTTAGAGCCAGGAGAAACATATGAAATACTTTTTATCCCGTTTTTCATTCTAATTCAGAATTAATTATTTTTAAACTATCCATGTAGTTTATTCAATCTACGATACTATCAATGATTTCATCCATGACATTTACATTCGATTGTCAACTGTCATTCGGTGTTTCTGTTTTGATACAAATATATTAATATGCATTTCTTAATGACTATTATTTTAAAATTATTACGTGAATAATATAAATATTTTAATCGCCACGGAAAATTAATACAAAGTGGCAAATAAATTAATTCTTAATAATAGCAAGCGATGCTAGATGGACGATGGGGAAATTTATTTCTTGAAAATGGAAATGTAATTATTTATATAATTAGGTATTTATGTATATTTGTTTATACGTATTTAAATAGAGTATTTGAGGTGTTTATATTATATATCAGCAATAAGTATAATCATCAACAAATTAATAAAAAAAAAATATTCTGAAATATAGTTTCTTGACATAACCTCAAAATTTGTAATAAAAATGTAAATAGTTATACATTAATTGTTGTTAATTTGTAATTTCTTTATACATATCTTATAAAATGTTTCAGGTGTTTACAACTAATTGGCATATATTTATTATCAGCAAATGTGCTTTGATTCGACAATAAAAAGGTCTAATTGAAGTAATCGACTACCTTAAGTTAACTATAGTGATAGAATATTAGTTTTTGGTTCTCATATATTATAACCCAGCTATAAACCTCACGGAGCCCCAGACCTTTCCAGCAAATGCAAAATTGTCGAATTCGGTTTGTGCATTCTGGAGATATATCGTCAGAACTTATAACTCAAGAAGGCTGAACCGATTTAACTGAAAATTGGCTTTGGTAAAGTTGGTAAAAGTTGGTTCAGAGCCAGGAGAAGGACATAGGATACCTTTTATCCCGTTCGACTTGGAATAACAATAAGCAAATGACAGCTATGTAATCACGTATGGATGACAATTCAATATTTGTAAGGAATTAATAATAAAATTATTTATTTTAAATAAATAATTAACAATTATAATATAATGATAGTGCCATTGCCCATTCGTATAAACAGTGAAGCGAACTATGTATAACTCAGTATGGTTGACAAATCATATTTTTCTCAAACACAATGCTCTGAAAGAACTCATTTGTATAATTATGTACTCATTGGTATTTATAAAACCTTTCTAGATTATTCAGATTTAGAACCTAAATTTGAAATCGATCAAAGAAACATTTTGTCGAATAGCTTATTTCCAGTTATAATTTCCTGAATTTATTCAAGAATGGATAGTAATATATGAAGATCCACGACCGAAGTGTCAAAAACCAGTAAAGCTAAGCATTGTTTAACAACAGTATTTGAATGTTAAGGGAAAATATGTATAATCAGCTATAACCTTGATTCTTATGACTTTGGTATTGGGAGATAAATGGTAATCTTTGAAAATCCATAGTAAAAGTATTTTCTTCCATTGGTAGTTTTCTAGCAATTAGTTGAAAATGTAATTATTTTGTAAAATACTTTTGAAATTAAAATATGACATTAGACCTGCTTGCCATCTGGCCGTTCCAAGTTACCCCGTTATAGGGTAAAAGGTCTAGATAAAATTCTTTTAAAGACAGCAAAAAAGCACGTTTTTACAATGATAAGTAGCTGGTAGTTTTACTGAACGTAGTCAGATAATTGTTCATTTGAAATGTGTCATTTGTTGTGATGTAATTGGTTTGATTTTCATAATAAAATTTATATTTGCTTAAAGTCAAATTGGACCTTTGCGCCTTGCCCTGTTCTACATATATACTTTTTATTAAATTTACTTTTATTCATCGAATATTACTAGAAACTTTTCAAAAAGCAGGTCAAAAAAGAGATACCTAAATCATTTTGTATCTCTCCTCGCAGAAATTTGAAAAATTTGTATAAGCTCAATAGTATTATTTACAATTATACACAAAATCCAGAATCCAAAAAAATTTCAAAAAATTTGAAACGCATTCATTAATCGATTAAATGGAATTTGTAATGACTATATAAGTCGAAAGACCAACAAAGACTTGGATTGAATTATGCCATGTTTTCTATAGAAAGTGTATAAAACTTTCAGTTTGGTTGTATTAATAAAATATATACAAACTAATGGGGTTTATTGTTTCTATAATATCTCATTGTATATAGCAATTCAAACAACACATCCTTACACAAAAAGTATTAATTTTTTAGATACTCTAGAAATTGTTTATAAAATAACTTACTTAGCAAAACAACGTTTGCCGGGTCAGCTAGTATATATATATATATATATATATATATATATATATATATATATATCAGACTGATATATCAGAATATATGTCAGGCAGCAGAAGGGCTACTACTGGTTTCGGACTACCACAACAGAGAGTATTCAGCAGATCGTACGACTCAATTTTTGATCAACATTTGGAATTTCATGTGGAAGGTAACCATAATTCTCCTAAACTTTTAGACTCAATTTTTAGAAATCAAATCAATATTTCTTGTGTACTCATCCGTTACCAATTCACAGTTCACAACCTTCCATTCCTCTCTGTGTCGATAGAAACCATACACTGGCTTATTTGTCCCTTTCTGAAGCTAGATCAATGATTAAGTGTTTTGATGGAAGCGATCCATCACAGCTTCCAACATTTTTAAGAACGTGTTCCTTTGTTTTTGAGCAAATTGAAGAAAGTAATAACACTAATTTATTAAACTACATTACGCACGTAAAGTTAGAAGGTCAAGCTTTACAGGCTGTTCAATATAAAAAAAATTCTAGTTTTGAGGACCTTTAGTCCACCCTTCAGAATTTATACTTAGAGCGAAAATCTGTGTCATCCTTACAAGTTCAGTTCGATCAATGCAAACAAGGCTCTCGTGAAAGTGTACGAGATTTTGAATTAAGACTAGAAAAAATTCTTATAGATTTAATTGATGCTACCGTAAAGCGAAGTAAAAATCCGGCTGCTAGTGACTATTGTAATGAGGTTATACGTAATCAAGCGTTACACGTTTTTTAAGAAGGGCTTCACCCAACATTAAAATATTTAGTAAAATCTAAGAATCTTCAAACTTTCAAAGAAGCTGCAGAGGCGGCTAAAGAGGAAGAAGCTTTAGCCAATTCTTTTAATTTTAAAGCACCAGAAATTTCACGTCCTTATACCTTTGTGCCGAAACAGGGTCCATAATTTATTGAACCAGAAATATCATGTAATTATTGTAGGAAGATAGGACATATAATTAGGGATTGTAGAAAGCGTATATACGTTGAGCAGAATAAATCTAAAATTAATGTAGTAGATAAGACAAAACAACCAGAACCTGGTACTAGTAAGGCAAGTGCTTATAAAGAAGCTCATTTATCATGTTTAGAAAAAAGATCAGTAATTTAGCATTCATAAACTTAGTCTCCAGATATTGTAGATAGTAGAATTAATTTATTAGTAGACACGGGTGCAGAAATTAGCTTAGTTAAGATTTACAAGGTTATAGATGATGTAGATATTAAAGATAAATTTGAAGATAAGTTAAGATTAAGTGGAGTATCAGGTACAGATGTTACTACTATTGGTAAGGCTCAATTTAGATTAGATTTAGATTAGGGGACTGCGAAGTTAAGCATAATTTTCATATAGTTAGGGATAGTTTACCTATTAAAAGCGATGGAATATTAGGTATGAATTTCTAACAAGAGTTTGGTGGATCGATTAATATTGCAGAATCTAGTGTAAAATTTAGTAATATAACGCAAATGCCTCTAAAATTAAGTTCTGTTAATTTAAATCCACGTTCTGAAACGGTAGTGCGTATAAATACAAATTCAAATTTTGTAGGTGTGATTGAGAAATCAGAAATAAGTAAAGGATTTTTGTAGCCAGTACATTAGCATCACCTCTAAATAATTCTTGTTTAATTAATATCATCAATTCTAACGATAGTAAAGTGGAGTTAGAGACGCCAATTTTCGAGATAAATGTTTTACCAAAAATTTAGATAATTTCACTTCTTTTGAAGATTATAGACAAATTTCGAATAATTTCAATCCAGACAGAATACCAAAAATTTTCAATTTTCTAAAATTAGATCTTTTGAATGAGACTGAAAGTGATTACTTACACATAGAATCTGTTCAAGTTATGATATTTTTTATGTAGATGGTGTTACGCGCCCTTTTACTTCGTCAGTAGAACATAATATTAATACTCCTTTACACGTCCCATCCATAAATATAAAACCTTACCGTTTACCAGATTGTCGTAAGAAAGAAATAAGTAATCAATTTTCAGGTTTGTTAAATAACGATATTATTGAGCCAAGTAATAGTCCGTAGAATGCGCTTTTACTCTTGGTGCCCAAAAAATCTGACTCTGGCACATTGAAGTGGCGACTTGTAGTTGATTTCAGAAAGTTGAATAAAGTTACTGTTGGAGATTTTCGATCAATTAGGGAATTCGAAGTATTTTTCTACTCTTGATTTGGCTTCTGGTTTTCACCAGATTCCAATGAATGAGAGTGACAAACAGAAGACAGCTTTTTCAACTCAGTCGGCCCACTTTCAATACAAACGTATGCCATATGGTTTAAAGAATGCCCCTGCGACATTCCAACGCCTTATGAATTCCGTTTTGTCTGGTTTGCAGGGAATCAAGTGTTTCGTTTATTTGGACGATATCTTCATTTATTCCAATACGTTAGAGGAACATTACAAACGGATATGCGAAGTTTTAGAAAGGCTACGAGCTAGTAATTTGCGCTTACAACCGCAAAAATGTAATTTTCTGTAAGGAGGTGCACTATTTAGGTCACATAATTACACCTACTGGTATCAAACCCGATCCTATCAAAATAGTAATTAATTTTTCAATCCCAAGAAATTCAAAGGATATTAAGTCATCCTTAGGTTTAGCTGAATACTATCGTAGATTCATTCAAAACTTTTAAAAAAACATGTTAATTTTATTTGTCTTCGGCTCAACAGGATGCATTTATAACTCTCAAAAATCTTTTGACTACTGCTCCTATATTACAGTATCCGAATTTTCAAGCTCCTTTCAATATTACTACAGATGCTTCCGGAAAAGCAATCGGGGCGATTTTGTCCCAAGGACATTCGCAATGGTCGAACTTTAAATAAGGCAGAAGAGAACTATTCGACTATTGAAAAGGAACTATTAGCAATCGTGTGGGCCGTAAGGCATTTTAGAACATATATTTATGGAGTTCGATTTTATATAATTACAGATCACAAACCGTTAGTTTGGCTAATGAATTTAAAAGACTCAGGTTCTAGACTAATGAGATGGCGAATTAAGTTAGAAGAACATGATTACGAAATAGTGTTAAAAAAGGATCAGCTAATACGAATGCTGATGCCTTAAGTAGGGTTTATCGCATAACGGGCGACGATACCTACCAAAATTTTAAAGACAGTTTAAGTAATAGTATAGTAATTAATGATAATGTTAAAGAATTTAATGAGATTTTTCGTTTGTAGATAAAAAATCCGTTTGTATAGAAAGTCTCATAATTTTAATAGTGATAGCGTATTTTTAATAACTTTAAGAGCCATTTAATAGGATTAACGAATTAATAGCTCAGGGAAAACAAGTAAGAGATGTACACATGTTAAGTATAATAATAGCGATTTTGTATTTTATTTAGTGACTAAATTCAGGCAACCAGACATAAGTAATTTAGAAATTATTTTAGGACATTAATTAAGCTTAGGGAATTATGCGTAGAACATAATATAGAAGAAATATCATTACCTACTTTCGACAGATGACAAACTTGATGAATGTGAAATTCGTAGTATGTTTAAATATGTATTTAAAAATTTAATATTAAAATTTTAATTTACAAACGTCCATTAGATCTTCTTACTCGAGAGGATAAATTAAGAATTTTAAACGAATATCATAATACACCAATAGGAGGCCATCAGGGTTATAAGCGTACCCTAAAACGTATATCTATCAAATACCAGTGGCCTAAATTAAAGAAAAATTTAAGAAATTTTATTAAAACTTGTGATGTTTGTCAAAGGAACAAGCTATGGAAAAAGGGTAAATACCCTACAGATACACCTGTGAAGCCATTTGAAAAATGTGCATTAGACATAGTTGGACCTCTAACTATTACTGCGAATGAAAATAAATACATACTTTCCAAGACTTACTAACTAAATTCAGTAGGGTAATACCTTTAAGAAACCAAGAATCCGCAACCCTAGCTAGAGCATTCGTACAAGAAATAATTTGTCATTATGGCATTCCTTTCAAAATCCTGACTGACCAGGGCACCATTTTTTAAGTACACTTTTTAAAGCTATTTGTAAAATTTTAAAAATTGAAAAACTCCAAACGACATCCTACCACCCAGAATCGAACGGTGCTTTAGAACGGTCCCACAGAACATCAATAGAATACCTAAGAAGTTTTATTCAAATTGATCAGTCAGATTGGGACAATTGGCTGCCTTATGCCTTGTTTACTTATAAACACAACACCACACACATCAACAGGTTTCAGTCCTTTTAGACTAGTTTTTGGCTACAATCCTGAGCTACCTTCCTCACTTCCAAACCCCAATCTCATCCCTATACTTTCGATGATTATGCACAAAAATTAAGTTTAGAATAAAATCAGCCATAGATATTGCAAGACAAAATTTAATCTCATCTAAGACATCTTCCAAAATTTATTATGATAAAAAGTCAAAAGAAATTGAGTTTAAGGTTGGAGATTTGGTACTCCTAAAAAATGAAACAACTTTAAAAGGAAAAAAACGCGTAAATTGACAATGTCATGGCTTGGACCATTTGAAATATTATCGAAGGATTCTCCAGTAAACTATATTTTGTTGTGTGGTCCGAAATCAGTTAAAGTCCACGTTAATAGATTTAAACCCTTTGAAATATAATAAATTATTGTAACATTGTTTATTAAGCAATGCACTAAGTTTTATCTTTTACTATGCTATATTTAAGATGCTTGTTAGTTCCCAATTTCATTTATATGTTTATATTACTTACTTAGAATTAGGACCATTTCCAATCAAACTTTCTAATTTTATGTTTAAATGTTTTAAGAATGTTATGTTTTATCTTACCTTTCCTTCAATTAGATTCGAATACTTGTTAAAGAATTTTCTGAATGTTTTGATATTATTGTAAATTTGAATTTCCAATGTGATCTAATTTTTCAAAATTATAGTTTGGCACCATAAGCAATCTAAGGGGGATGGTGTTATGCCATCTGGCAATTATTAGGACATCAATGCTTCTGTCATATTAACGAAACTATCAAGTATTAACGCATTATTAACGGAACTGTCAGGTCAGGCTAACCAAGATTAAGTTGGTTATGTACCCTATCTGGCAATACAGGAAAGTAAGGATCTCAAGCGAGCTAGGAGTGTTCGCTCTCTCCATTCACGGCCGTCATAGAACAAGGACCTATATTTTTCTAACCTCGTATATAATTTTTAGAAGTCAATAAATGTATAACATTTTATCTGTGTTTAATTTGTGTTGCTATTTAAATTGATTCCACGCTGATGGCACTACAACAAGTAATGAACAGGCACAGAAAGAGAACACGTTGCCTAAACACAAATCAGTTGCACAAACCTACGCACCCAAATCCTTTCAAATGAACTTCACGTTGTAATGATTAATAATGCAAAAACAATCACAAATCTTAGGTAAGGCGTTCAGCTGAGAATAATGATTCGAGCACTAACAGTAGCACCGCCAACTGTGCTAGCAGCTTTAACATTAGTGAACGTGTTGAAGAGGTGCAATCCATGGATAATTGCAAATATCATGACATAGCATGTCAAGACTCCCAAGATAAAATCGCTTCTGCTAGTATTGACAAGATGAAGTGCTTTGTATTCCGCTTCCACATGTTTCTTACTATTTTAATATGAAACAAGAAGCGTATGATATTCGGATTAACCTTTGAAGTGCGAGCTAGCTAGAAAATCTGTTCAGAGAAACAACATTACGATGCAGTGTATGACACAACTGCTGGGTATTGTAAGACGCCACGGGCACAAAAATGAATTATCGGCCGATGCTCGCACGTTATTGGGCACTCCAAAATATGCCACCGATGGTATAAAATTAATTAACGGTGGTTCATACATTCAGGGGTAGAAGAACGTATTCCACATTCCATTGACGAAGAGTTCGGCTAGTGCCTTTTGGACCATATCTCTGATGTTAGATTGCACAAAAGATTGAACCATTTCTGGTCGGGGTGCATCATGGAAATGGTAAACCTTTTGATGCAAACATTTTCCTTAAGCCTTTCGTGGAAGAAATGAAAGTGTACAACAACATGGTTTAATTTGTCTCAATAGAAATTGTCATGTTTATATATCTGTGTTAGTCCTGCGCGTGCGTTCGTTACAAAGACAACTGGGCATGCGGGTTATGAAAGCTGTTCCAAATGTATTCAAAGGGAAGAGTTTTCAACCCATGTCATTTTAAATAACACATTTTCAGATCTTCGAACAGATAAATCTTTTCGCATGAGGACGACGAACCCAGTACATCACACAGGTGACTCCTTTTTGGAGGAATTAAATATCGGAATGGTATCTCAAATAGCACTCGACTATTTACTAAAATGTAAAGCTCACATTCCAGCAGAATTTTCGAGATATCCAGAGCGCTTAAAGACTACATGAACTGGAAAGCCAAACTACATAAATTTTATACAACTTAGTTTGGGAATCAGGATCTTGCGATCCTGAAACCTGTATTGAGAAAAATGATGTAGCTAAAAGTATCCTCCTTAAATTTGTAAGTGAATACCCCAAACTATATGGAGCTGGCAGATTAACGTACAACACCCATAACCTAATACATATTGCAAATGATGTTTTGGCCTTCAAATGTAGTTTGGACGGGTTCAGTTGTTTTCCCTTTGAAAACTATTTTAAAAGTATTCAAGGGAAGCTCCAGAACTCGTCTAAACCTCTTCAGCAACTGGTTAACAGATTGGCTGAAGAGAAGTTGCTGGAAACCACCATGGGCGCAAATGACCAGCTTTACCCAAGAATACAATATGGAAGGACAAATCTCATAAAATACTATTCAAAGATTTTTTAATAACCAATCGATTGCCAAACAATTTATGTATAGATTCAGATCATAAATTATTGCTAATTCAGTATATTTATGATCTTAATAGAATTGTTTGTTCAGTAATTACAGATATCAAGCTATTATTTATAATTCCATGTGATTCTAGAGATTTTGATATATGCTTATATGATTTAAATGCTAATAAAGGCAATAAATTTATGATCCCCGCTAAGAAAATTAAAAAAAGTCTTAATTTACATGATTTTATTAATGACTTTTTTGTTTCTATGCCGATAATGCATTCTAATAATTAATAATATATTATATGTGGAATTATAATAATGGCTTGATATCTATAATTACTAAGCAAAATTCAATATCATAAATTATTGCTAATTCAATATATTTATGATCTGAACAGAATTGACCTCAGAATCAATCTGAACAGTTGATCAAAACATATAAAACGACATTTCACTTTTTTTCATGTCAACATTTATTTGAATTTATAAACATTGATTTTTATTTAGATTTAAAACTATAAAAAGTGATTTTGAATATATAAGGTTGTCAAATATCTCCCTTCCGCTTTTTGCTCTTTATTCAATGCTTTATAAAAAAGTGTTACAGTGATCGGATTTAGTTCAAATATGCGCCGTTTTGTTCGATAATCTGTTTCCATCTAGACGGCAACTTCATAATACCTCCCTCGTAGAAGCCCCCTCCTTATTTGCGAAGAACTCGGACAGCCACTTTTCACAAGCCTCTTTTGAGTTCAACTTTACACCACCAAGGGCATTCGCCATGGACAGGAACAGGTGGTAATCACTTGGTGCTATGTCCGGGCTATGTGGTGGATGCGATAAAACCTCCCATCCGAGCTCCCGTAGCTTCTGACGAGTCATCAACGAAGTGTGTGGT
>NW_020539313.1:0-27145 GCF_003426905.1 Ctenocephalides felis
CATATATTATAACCCAGCTATAAACCTCACGGAGCCCCAGACCTTTCCAGCAAATGCAAAATTGTCGAATTCGGTTTGTGCATTCTGGAGATATATCGTCAGAACTTATAACTCAAGAAGGCTGAACCGATTTAACTGAAAATTGGCTTTGGTAAAGTTGGTAAAAGTTGGTTCAGAGCCAGGAGAAGGACATAGGATACCTTTTATCCCGTTCGACTTGGAATAACAATAAGCAAATGACAGCTATGTAATCACGTATGGAGACAATTCAATATTTGTAAGGAATTAATAATAAATTATTTATTTTAAATAAATAATTAACAATTATAATAAATGATAGTGCCCTTGCCCATTCGTATAAACAGTGAAGCGAACTATGTATAACTCAGTATGGTTGACAAATCATATTTTCTCAAACACAATGCTCTGAAAGAACTCATTTGTATAATTATGTACTCATTGGTATTTATAAAACCTTTTCTAGATTATTCAGATTTAGAACCTAAATTTGAAATCGATCAAAGAAACATTTTGTCGAATAGCTTATTTCCAGTTATAATTTCCTGAATTTATTCAAGGATGGATAGTAATATATGAAGATCCACGACCGAAGTGTCAAAAACCAGTAAAGCTAAGCATTGTTTAACAACAGTATTTGAATGTTAAGGGAAAATATGTATAATCAGCTATAACCTTGATTCTTATGACTTTGGTATTGGGAGATAAATGGTAATCTTTGAAAATCCATAGTAAAAGTATTTTCTTCCATTGGTAGTTTTCTAGCAATTAGTTGAAAATGTAATTATTTTGTAAAATACTTTTGAAATTAAAATATGACATTAGACCTGCTTGCCATCTGGCCGTTCCAAGTTCCCCGTTATAGGGTAAAAGGTCTAGATAAAATTTTTTAAAGACAGCAAAAAAGCACGTTTTTACAATGATGAAGTAGCTGGTAGTTTTACTGAACGTAGTCAGATAATTGTTCATTTGAAATGTGTCATTTGTTGTGATGTAATTGGTTTGATTTTCATAATAAAATTTATATTTGCTTAAAGTCAAATTGGACCTTTGCGCCTTGCCCTGTTCTACATATATACTTTTTATTAAATTTACTTTTATTCATCGAATATTACTAGAAACTTTTCAAAAAGCAGGTCAAAAAAGAGATACCTAAATCATTTTGTATCTCTCCTCGCAGAAATTTGAAAAATTTGTATAAGCTCAATAGTATTATTTACAATTATACACAAAATCCAGAATCCAAAAAAAATTTCAAAAAATTTGAAACGCATTCATTAATCGATTAAATGAAATTTGTAATGACTATATAAGTCGAAAGACCAACAAAGACTTGGATTGAATTATGCCATGTTTTCTATAGAAAGTGTATAAAACTTTCAGTTTGGTTGTATTAATAAAAATATATACAAACTAATGGGGTTTATTGTTTCTATAATATCTCATTGTATATAGCAATTCAAAACACATCCTTACACAAAAAGTATTAATTTTTTAGATACTCTAGAAATTGTTTATAAAATAACTTACTTAGCAAAACAACGTTTGCCGGGTCAGCTAGTATATATATATATATATATATATATATATATATATATATATATATCAGACTGATATATCAGAATATATGTCAGGCAGCAGAAGGGCTACTACTGGTTTCGGACTACCACAACAGAGAGTATTCAGCAGATCGTACGACTCAATTTTTGATCAACATTTGGAATTTCATGTGGAAGGTAACCATAATTCTCCTAAACTTTTAGACTCAATTTTTAGAAATCAAATCAATATTTCTTGTGTACTCATCCGTTACCAATTCACAGTTCACAACCTTCCATTCCTCTCTGTGTCGATAGAAACCATACAATGGCTTATTTGTCCCTTTCTGAAGCTAGATCAATGATTAAGTGTTTTGATGGAAGCGATCCATCACAGCTTCCAACATTTTTAAGAACGTGTTCCTTTGTTTTTGAGCAAATTGAAGAAAGTAATAACACTAATTTATTAAACTACATTACGCACGTAAAGTTAGAAGGTCAAGCTTTACAGGCTGTTCAATATAAAAAAAATTCTAGTTTTGAGGACCTTTAGTCCACCCTTCAGAATTTATACTCAGAGCAAAAATCTGTGTCATCCTTACAAGTTCAGTTCGATCAATGCAAACAAGGCTCTCGTGAAAGTGTACGAGATTTTGAATTAAGACTAGAAAAAATTCTTATAGATTTAATTGATGCTACCGTAAAGCGAAGTAAAAATCCGGCTGCTAGTGACTATTGTAATGAGCTTTTACGTAATCAAGCGTTACACGTTTTTTAAGAAGGGCTTCACCCAACATTAAAATATTTAGTAAAATCTAAGAATCTTCAAACTTTCAAAGAAGCTGCAGAGGCGGCTAAAGAGGAAGAAGCTTTAGCCAATTCTTTTAATTTTAAAGCACCAGAAATTTCACGTCCTTATACCTTTGTGCCGAAACAGGGTCCATAATTTATTGAACCAGAAATATCATGTAATTATTGTAGGAAGATAGGACATATAATTAGGGATTGTAGAAAGCGTATATACGTTGAGCAGAATAAATCTAAAATTAATGTAGTAGATAAGACAAAACAACCAGAACCTGGTACTAGTAAGGCAAGTGCTTATAAAGAAGCTCATTTATCATGTTTAGAAAAAAGATCAGTAATTTAGCATTCATAAACTTAGTCTCCAGATATTGTAGATAGTAGAATTAATTTATTAGTAGACACGGGTGCAGAAATTAGCTTAGTTAAGATTTACAAGGTTATAGATGATGTAGATATTAAAGATAAATTTGAAGATAAGTTAAGATTAAGTGGAGTATCAGGTACAGATGTTACTACTATTGGTAAGGCTCAATTTAGATTTAGATTTAGATTAGGGGACTGCGAAGTTAAGCATAATTTTCATATAGTTAGGGATAGTTTACCTATTAAAAGCGATGGAATATTAGGTATGAATTTCTAACAAGAGTTTGGTGGATCGATTAATATTGCAGAATCTAGTGTAAAATTTAGTAATATAACGCAAATGCCTCTAAAATTAAGTTCTGTTAATTTAAATCCACGTTCTGAAACGGTAGTGCGTATAAATACAAATTCAAATTTTGTAGGTGTGATTGAGAAATCAGAAATAAGTAAAGGAATTTTTGTAGCCAGTACATTAGCATCACCTCTAAATAATTCTTGTTTAATTAATATCATCAATTCTAACGATAGTAAAGTGGAGTTAGAGACGCCAATTTTCGAGATAAATGTTTTACCAAAAATTTTAGATAATTTCACTTCTTTTGAAGATTATAGGCAAATTTCGAATAATTTCAATCCAGACAGAATACCAAAAATTTTCAATTTTCTAAAATTAGATCTTTTGAATGAGACTGAAAGTGATTACTTACATAGAATCTGTTCAAGTTATGATATTTTTATGTAGATGGTGTTACGCGCCCTTTTACTTCGTCAGTAGAACATAATATTAATACTCCTTTACACGTCCCATCCATAAATATAAAACCTTACCGTTTACCAGATTGTCGTAAGAAAGAAATAAGTAATCAATTTTCAGGTTTGTTAAATAACGATATTATTGAGCCAAGTAATAGTCCGTAGAATGCGCTTTTACTCTTGGTGCCCAAAAAATCTGACTCTGGCACATTGAAGTGGCGACTTGTAGTTGATTTCAGAAAGTTGAATAAAGTTACTGTTGGAGATTTTCGATCAATTAGGGAATTCGAAGTATTTTTCTACTCTTGATTTGGCTTCTGGTTTTCACCAGATTCCAATGAATGAGAGTGACAAACAGAAGACAGCTTTTTCAACTCAGTCGGCCCACTTTCAATACAAACGTATGCCATATTGTTTAAAGAATGCCCCTGCGACATTCCAACGCCTTATGAATTCCGTTTTGTCTGGTTTGCAGGGAATCAAGTGTTTCGTTTATTTGGACGATATCTTCATTTATTCCAATACGTTAGAGGAACATTACAAACGGATATGCGAAGTTTTAGAAAGGCTACGAGCTAGTAATTTGCGCTTACAACCGCAAAAATGTAATTTTCTGTAAGGAGGTGCACTATTTAGGTCACATAATTACACCTACTGGTATCAAACCCGATCCTATCAAAATAGTAATTAATTTTTCAATCCCAAGAAATTCAAAGGATATTAAGTCATCCTTAGGTTTAGCTGAATACTATCGTAGATTCATTCAAAACTTTTAAAAAAACATGTTAATTTTATTTGGTCTTCGGCTCAACAGGATGCATTTATAACTCTCAAAAATCTTTTGACTACTGCTCCTATATTACAGTATCCGAATTTTCAAGCTCCTTTCAATATTACTACAGATGCTTCCGGAAAAGCAATCGGGGCGATTTTGTCCCAAGGACATTCGCAATGGTCGAACTTTAAATAAGGCAGAAGAGAACTATTCGACTATTGAAAAGGAACTATTAGCAATCGTGTGGGCCGTAAGGCATTTTAGAACATATATTTATGGAGTTCGATTTTATATAATTACAGATCACAAACCGTTAGTTTGGCTAATGAATTTAAAAGACTCAGGTTCTAGACTAATGAGATGGCGAATTAAGTTAGAAGAACATGATTACGAAATAGTGTATAAAAAAGGATCAGCTAATACGAATGCTGATGCCTTAAGTAGGGTTTATCGCATAACGGGCGACGATACCTACCAAAATTTTAAAGACAGTTTAAGTAATAGTATAGTAATTAATGATAATGTTAAAGAATTTAATGAAGATTTTTCGTTTGTAGATAAAAAATCCGTTTGTATAGAAAGTCCTCATAATTTTAATAGTTATAGCGTATTTTTTAATAACTTTAAGAGCCATTTTAATAGGATTAACGAATTAATAGCTCAGGGAAAACAAGTAAGAGATGTACACATGTTAAGTATAATAATAGCGATTTTGTATTTTATTTAGTGACTAAATTCAGGCAACCAGACATAAGTAATTTAGAAATTATATTTAGGACATTAATTAAGCTTAGGGAATTATGCGTAGAACATAATATAGAAGAAATATCATTACCTACTTTAGCGACAGATGACAAACTTGATGAATGTGAAATTCGTAGTATGTTTAAATATGTATTTAAAAATTTTAATATTAAAATTTTAATTTACAAACGTCCATTAGATCTTCTTACTCGAGAGGCTAAATTAAGAATTTTAAACGAATATCATAATACACCAATAGGAGGCCATCAGGGTTATAAGCGTACCCTAAAACGTATATCTATCAAATACCAGTGGCCTAAATTAAAGAAAAATTTAAGAAATTTTATTAAAACTTGTGATGTTTGTCAAAGGAACAAGCTATGGAAAAAGGGTAAATACCCTACAGATACACCTGTGAAGCCATTTGAAAAATGTGCATTAGACATAGTTGGACCTCTAACTATTACTGCGAATGAAAATAAATACATACTTTCCAAGACTTACTAACTAAATTCAGTAGGGTAATACCTTTAAGAAACCAAGAATCCGCAACCCTAGCTAGAGCATTCGTACAAGAAATAATTTGTCATTATGGCATTCCTTTCAAAATCCTGACTGACCAGGGCACCAATTTTTTAAGTACACTTTTTAAAGCTATTTGTAAAATTTTAAAAATTGAAAAACTCCAAACGACATCCTACCACCCAGAATCGAACGGTGCTTTAGAACGGTCCCACAGAACATCAATAGAATACCTAAGAAGTTTTATTCAAATTGATCAGTCAGATTGGGACAATTGGCTGCCTTATGCCTTGTTTACTTATAACACAACACCACACACATCAACAGGTTTCAGTCCTTTTAGACTAGTTTTTGGCTACAATCCTGAGCTACCTTCCTCACTTCCAAAACCCCAATCTCATCCCTATACTTTCGATGATTATGCACAAAAAATTAAGTTTAGAATAAAATCAGCCATAGATATTGCAAGACAAAATTTAATCTTATCTAAGACATCTTCCAAAATTTATTATGATAAAAAGTCAAAAGAAATTGAGTTTAAGGTTGGAGATTTGGTACTCCTAAAAAATGAAACAACTTTAAAAGGAAAAAAACGCGTAAATTGACAATGTCATGGCTTGGACCATTTGAAATATTATCGAAGGATTCTCCAGTAAACTATATTTTGTTGTGTGGTCCGAAATCAGTTAAAGTCCACGTTAATAGAATTAAACCCTTTGAAATATAATAAATTATTGTAACATTGTTTATTAAGCAATGCACTAAGTTTTATCTTTTACTATGCTATATTTAAGATGCTTGTTAGTTCCCAATTTCATTTATATGTTTATATTACTTACTTAGAATTAGGACCATTTCCAATCAAACTTTCTAATTTTATGTTTAAATGTTTTAAGAATGTTATGTTTTATCTTACCTTTCCTTCAATTAGATTCGAATACTTGTTAAAGAATTTTCTGAATGTTTTGATATTATTGTAAATTTGAATTTCCAATGTGATCTAATTTTTCAAAATTATAGTTTGGCACCATAAGCAATCTAAGGGGGATGGTGTTATGCCATCTGGCAATTATTAGGACATCAATGCTTCTGTCATATTAACGAAACTATCAAGTATTAACGCATTATTAACGGAACTGTCAGGTCAGGCTAACCAAGATTAAGTTGGTTATGTACCCTATCTGGCAATACAGGAAAGTAAGGATCTCAAGCGAGCTAGGAGTGTTCGCTCTCTCCATTCACGGCCGTCATAGAACAAGGACCTATATTTTTCTAACCTCGTATATAATTTTTAGAAGTCAATAAATGTATAACATTTTATTCTGTGTTTAATTTGTGTTGCTATTTTAAATTGATTCCACGCTGATGGCACTACAACAAGTAATGAACAGGCACAGAATAGAACAACGTTGCCTAAACACAAATCAGTTGCACAAACCTACGCACCCAAATCCTTTCAAATGAACTTCACGTTGTAATGATTAATAATGCAAAAACAATCACAAATCTTAGGTAAGGCGTTCAGCTGAGAATAATGATTCGAGCACTAACAGTAGCACCGCCAACTGTGCTAGCAGCTTTAACATTAGTGAACGTGTTGAAGAGGTGCAATCCATGGATAATTGCAAATATCATGACATAGCATGTCAAGACTCCCAAGATAAAATCGCTTCTGCTAGTATTGACAAGATGAAGTGCTTTGTATTCCGCTTCCACATGTTTCTTACTATTTTAATATTGAACAAGAAGCGTATGATATTCCAGGATTACCTTTGAAGTGCGAGCTAGGAAATCTGTTTCAGAGAAACAACATTACGATGCAGTGTATGACACAACTGCTGGGTATTGTAAGACGCCACGGGCACAAAAATGAATTATCGGCCGATGCTCGCACGTTATTGGGCACTCCAAAATATGCCACCGATGGTATAAAATTAATTAACGGTGGTTCATACATTCAGGGGTAGAAGAACGTATTCCACATTCCATTGACGAAGAGTTCGGCTAGTGCCTTTTGGACCATATCTCTGATGTTAGATTGCACAAAAGATTGAACCATTTCTGGTCGGGGTGCATCATGGAAATGGTAAACCTTTTGATGCAAACATTTTCCTTAAGCCTTTCGTGGAAGAAATGAAAGTGTTACAACAACATGGTTTAATTTGTCTCAATAGAAATTGTCATGTTTATATATCTGTGTTAGTCCTGCGCGTGCGTTCGTTACAAAGACAACTGGGCATGCGGGTTATGAAAGCTGTTCCAAATGTATTCAAAGGGAAGAGTTTTCAACCCATGTCATTTTAAATAACACATTTTCAGATCTTCGAACAGATAAATCTTTTCGCATGAGGACGAACCCAGTACATCACACAGGTGACTCCTTTTTGGAGGAATTAAATATCGGAATGGTATCTCAAATAGCACTCGACTATTTACTAAAATGTAAAGCTCACATTCCAGCAGAATTTTCGAGAATATCCAGAGCGCTTAAAGACTACATGAACTGGAAAGCCAAACTACATAAATTTTATACAACTTAGTTTGGGAATCAGGATCTTGCGATCCTGAAACCTGTATTGAGAAAAATGATGTAGCTAAAAGTATCCTCCTTAAATTTGTAAGTGAATACCCCAAACTATATGGAGCTGGCAGATTAACGTACAACACCCATAACCTAATACATATTGCAAATGATGTTTTGGCCTTCAAATGTAGTTTGGACGGGTTCAGTTGTTTTCCCTTTGAAAACTATTTTAAAAGTATTCAAGGGAAGCTCCAGAACTCGTCTAAACCTCTTCAGCAACTGGTTAACAGATTGGCTGAAGAGAAGTTGCTGGAAACCACCATGGGCGCAAATGACCAGCTTTACCCAAGAATACAATATGGAAGGACAAATCTCATAAAAATACTATTCAAAGATTTTTTAATAACCAATCGATTGCCAAACAATTTATGTATAGATTCAGATCATAAATTATTGCTAATTCAGTATATTTATGATCTTAATAGAATTGTTTGTTCAGTAATTACAGATATCAAGCTATTATTTATAATTCCATGTGATTCTAGAGATTTTGATATATGCTTATATGATTTAAATGCTAATAAAGGCAATAAATTTATGATCCCCGCTAAGAAAATTAAAAAAAGTCTTAATTTACATGATTTTATTAATGACTTTTTTGTTTCTATGCCGATAATGCATTCTAATAATTAATAATATATTATATGTGGAATTATAAATAATGGCTTGATATCTATAATTACTAAGCAAAATTCAATATCATAAATTATTGCTAATTCAATATATTTATGATCTGAACAGAATTGACCTCAGAATCAATCTGAACAGTTTGATCAAAACATAAAACGACATTTCACTTTTTTTCATGTCAACATTTATTTGAATTTATAAACATTGATTTTTATTTAGATTTAAAACTATAAAAAGTGATTTTGAATATATAAGGTTGTCAAATATCTCCCTTCCGCTTTTTGCTCTTTATTCAATGCTTTATAAAAAGTGTTACAGTGATCGGATTTAGTTCAAATATGCGCCGTTTTGTTCGATAATCTGTTTCCATCTAGACGGCAACTTCATAATACCTCCCTCGTAGAAGCCCCCCTCCTTATTTGCGAAGAACTCGGACAGCCACTTTTCACAAGCCTCTTTTGAGTTCAACTTTACACCACCAAGGGCATTCGCCATGGACAGGAACAGGTGGTAATCACTTGGTGCTATGTCCGGGCTATGTGGTGGATGCGATAAAACCTCCCATCCGAGCTCCCGTAGCTTCTGACGAGTCATCAACGAAGTGTGTGGTCTGGCGTTGTCCTGGTGGAACACTACACCCTTCCTGTTGGCCAATTCTGGACGCTTCTGGTCGATCGCCTGCTTCAAGCGGTCCAGTTGTTCGCAGTAGATGGTAGAATTAAGCGTCTGGCCATATGGAAGCAGCTCATAGTGGATGATTCCCTTCCAATCCCACCAAACACACAGCAAAACCTTCCTGGCCGTCAATCCCGGCTTGGCCACTGTTTGGGACGATTCACCGGCCTTCGACCACGACCGTTTTCGCTTGATATTGTCGTATGTGATCCATTTTTCGTCGCCAGTCGCCACCATCCGCTTCAAGAATGGGTCGAGTTCGTTCCGTTTCAGCAGCATATCGCAGGCGTTGATTCGGTCCAGAAGGTTTTTTTGCGTCAAATCATGCGGCACCCAAACATCAAGCTTTTTTGTATCCAGCCTTCTGCAGATGGTTTAAAATGGTTTGGTGACTAACTCCCATCTCCTGGGCGATGTCACGAGATGCCACATGCCGGTCTAACTCGATGTATTCCATGATTTGATCGGTATTTGTCGTCACAGGTCTTCCGGCTGGCTTATCCATGGTGTCGTTTTCACCGGCTCTGAATCGTCGAAACCATTCCTCCGCGGTTCGAAGTGATAGAGTACCATCCCCCAAAACACCATTAATCTCACGGAACGTTTCTCTAGCGGATTTGCCTTTAACGAAGGAAAACTTTAAAATAGCGCGAATTTCGGCGTTAGTGAACTCCATGTTTACACGTCTATAACTGTTGAACGCAATATCCAAACTAATCATGCATAGCGTCGTTTTGTAGGTTATGTCAAGACCTTTCAAATTATGTATAGTATTGCCAGATACGAGCTCTGTAGCGCTTTGTACATAGCCGCGAAATTCAAAAGACAAAAAGGCGGAAGGGAGATATTTGACAACCTTATATTTATTTTCGAAAACTGCACTGCGTACATTTTTTTAATCTATAATGCCCGAATTTTGTTGCGAGTTACAATTAGTGTTTAGGTAAGATTCAATTTCTGAGGAGTTGACAAATCATGTGCCCGAAAATATAAGATAAAAACATAACCTGAAAGATATTAGCTGCCTTATAAAATTTCTATGATTCGTTCTTGGAACTTCAATCTGTTTTCTCTTATTTTCTCTAATATTGTTTGCCTTCTACAACGCTGCCTTCTTGAAGTTGCAATATGTTCTCGAAATTCATATGCACTATCATCCCGCGCCTCTGCATTGTTTTCCATTTCATGTACATCACTTGCTTCCAGTATGCAGATTGGATTGATATTGTGTTATTGCCATATATTTCATCAAACTCTCCTTCATACTGAAAATTGACATTTCCTTGCGCTATTAGACATAATTGTTAATATGTATAAAATTATTTTATATATTTAAATCATTATTCGTACCAGTAGCATATTATATTTACATTTTACGGATAATACTAGAGCCACTCCAGACCGATTATACAAAATACGTAACATCGTAGTAGCAATTGTGCATACTTTCAAAAGTTCAGTTAGACCTGGACCAAAAACTGTTATCAATGAGAGTATGGTTCCGTGGATAGGATGTCTGTCTAGGTTTCCGTCAATATATACCAGGCAAGCGACACAAGTTTGGCATAAAATTGTACAAATTATGTTTACCGGAAGGCTACACATAATATGTCAAAATTTAAGCCGGTAAAAACAGTACAGTAATCAAAATATGTCATTCTCAAGATGTGGTAATGAAATTACGAAATGGTTTGTTATTTGAGGGGCGCACACTATTTATTGATAGTTTTTACACTAGTATCGCTTTAGGTCAACATCTATTGGATAATAGAACATTTATGTGTGGTACAGCAAAAATTACCAGAAAAAACTTACCACGCCAGGCTAATCACAAGCAAAAACGCGGTGAATTGATAAGCTTGGAAAATCGCAACGAAATAATTTTTTTTAAATGAACAGATAAAACACCAGTATGCTTGCTGACAACTTCGAACAATCATCAATGTGAATTTATACAAGCAACTAATGGTAAAATAAAACCCGACGCTGTAATAGTATCAATGCGGAATGTTTATAAATAAAATTATGATTAGAGAAATGTATAAACATGAAGTTTCGGATAATATGTTTTACTTATACTTAATAAAGATTTTAAAAAAATCTTTAACGAAGAAAATATCACATATTTTGTATAATATGAATTACTCCATAAAAAATTTGAACAAATTGTGTTTTAATGCACATTTTCTGTAAATAAAGTAACGTCAAATAAAGTCAAGTTATATCACATTGACATAAAAGAATATTCATTTATATAAATTTTAATGTCTAAAATGTAGTAGTGAATATCGGCCAATAAAATTTTACTACCAGCGAGAGTTGCTGGAAAACTGTATTAAATAAAAGGGATGAAACGCTCTTCACATTGCTGTCTAGAATTCTATATGTAAAATTGTATATTTCCCACGATAGGATTTTTGTGTGCGGGGTCTTCATCACTTCCATTACTACTTCTAATGGATTTACTCGACTTCTCAGCTAAGGAATTCTCGACTTCATTATTAAGATAACGCAGAAAGTTCTTCTTGGCTTCAATATCAATTGCACGCTGCCTACTTGCACTTAGGTTAAGAAAATGCTTACCTCCTTCGCGTTTGTTTCGGATAGGCGCCATTTTAACGCTTTCAAACAAAAATTAACACTTTCGACTCGGGAGTCGGACTGCCAGTCGCTACGCTGCGCTCGGAATATTATAGTGCTATACTTATCTCTCAACTAGGAATTTTTTTTGTATCGGATTTTTTCAAAATGTGGTTATATTGCTTTTAAATAAAGTTATTATGATAATAAAATAGACAATTTTGAAAATTTAAAAAAATTGCACTCAAAACCATGCTATATTGTTTAAAAAATCATTTCTTCACAGATCTTCATTAGAATTATGGGGATCATGAGCTAATAAATTAATTTTGTTATATATTTATTTATAAAATTAATAAATCAATCAATAAATGAATGTAATAGTAAATTAATTTTTAAAAAATAAAAAAAAAATTAAATGTAAGTTTAGTTTGCGACGAGTCGTCGCCGACATGATTTGCCGCCGGAGCGGCGGCATCCGAGCGCAACGGTAAAATGACCATGCCGCCGGAGTGGCGGCATCCGAGTCGAAAGGGTTAAACGTAATGCCTCGAATAAACTGTTTGATGTTCTTGGCTTGAGATCTAATACCAAAAGAAAGAGTTAAAATTGCTTTTTAATTAATCAACGCCATATTTATTATTTGGTATTGCCCGTGTGTTTTTGCATTTGACAATCACAGTATGATGGCGGGACGTTTGAAAGCAAGTACACAAAAGTTCGATTTTGTTAGATTGTTTCGATATACCGGAAAATTGTTAGATGGCGTTAAGTTGTAAAGACTTCTTAGTAAATAAAAAGTGGGGTTAAACATGGAGTGTCGTGTGAATATAATAAATGTGCTTTTTGTGAAGTTTATTTTGTGTTTGTTGTCACGAAGGTGTAAGGGTTGTTATTTGCTATATTGTAAGTTATTCGTCAAACTCGAAGAAAATGGCTGCGCCGTAAGTAAATCATTTATTTATTGATATATTGAACTACTTCATGTTCACTGGGCAATGCTTTTTGTAGCATTATGAAACCATATGCCGTGGTGTACATGGGCAAACATCCTTCGGAGATACCGACTAATTGGTCGATAATCGAGGGTAATGATACCGATTGTATTAAGAAAGCGTGGTGGCCACCTAGGCGCATAAAAAATGTTTCCTTGCTCATGAAGCGAAGGGCTGCAGTACATCCGGATTGGAAAGACAGAGCGGTGAAATTCTATGGTTTTTATGGTAATGATAATGTTTTGAATATGCTCCGAAGTGTTTAGTGGTAATGTTACAAATATTTGTTTCAGATACATATGAATCAGCGAGGAGACATGCGAAGGACCTGGATTATACGTCAAATGAAGAAATTGAGAAAAAATTGGGTAGAGAACAGAGAAAAAGAAAGGTGGTTGCTTGTTCTTCGGATATCAATGATTCCGATTATGAAGGTATTACACTAACAATGATATTTAACTAACATTGTCAATTCAATAAATTAATTATTATCTATTTGTAGATGATTGTGCCAGTGATGGTTTCAATTTAAAATTTGTTAAACAAAATTCCGGAGTCAGTGTGCCAGGTAAAGTAAACATTAAATTTTCAAATGCAATCAAAATATAAATTTCTAATTATTTACTGCTTCAAACAGCATTCTGCAAGGAGGAATCCTTCAGGATCTACGGGGAAAGAGGATTTAGTGTGTGCCGAGGAGGAGGATTTGGCGTATGCTGAGGAGGAGGATTTGGCGTATGCTGAGGAGGAGTATTTGATGTATGTGGAGGAGCAGCCTTTAGGGTCTGCGGGGCAGGAGGCTTTGGGGTTTACAGGGCAGGAGGCAGATATCACTATGGCTGTTGGATCTGGAGGCGAGGAGAAAGACCTCCATAGAAAAGAGGGAGCATCAGTCGAGCCGGTTGGGAACACAAATTTCCCAGCTAGAAATGGTGGTTAGTTTAATATCGCACATTTGATAATATATATATATATATATATATATATATATTTATATATGTATATATATATATATATATATATATATATAAATATTATTAATAAACTGATATTACAGAAATAATAATACAAATGTTGATGATGATAGACAAGGGCATGACCCTGATGAAACTATCTTGAATTTTAAGCTTGTGTCTTAAAAAGCATGAAACAAGACAAGAACATCATATCTTTTGATCCGACAAAAGATAATGAACTTAATAATTTTTTGCCAGTCAAAAGTATCGGAGAATTAAAGTCGCTAGAGGAGCGGCTTAAAACCGATTTTAAATTATGCACAGAATTTGTAAGTGTTATACTTACTATAAATGCCTACTTCTTATGTCCATATTATTGCTTATATTAATTTAATGTTAATGATTATTTCAGAAATACCCTTATATTGAGACCAGGGGGAGACCCTGCTAAACGCATAATTAGTTTTTGTAGGAAAACTTTTACCAATGAAGTTGGCATGAAGTGTTCATGGTTTGGCTATAAAAATAATATGCCACTTCATGAAACAAGAATAATTGTATTACTTAGAGGTAAGTAATTACCTTTATCTATATATATCATCATGATCATTATAATAACTTATATTTGAAACAAATGTTCTATTTGAGATCTACCCCAAAGTATCATAGGAAGTTTTGAAACATTATGTATCTACTTGGTTAAGATATGCCCGCCAAAGATATGAGAGGTCTTTACTACCGCGAAGAAAAAATATTTTATTAGATGTATAAAACATTTAAATATATATATATATATATAAATATATATATATATATATATATACAAAATTATTAATCTACTCGTTATATTCTTGCATTACAGATTTTATTATTTTTCAGGTGTAACATTATCAGGTGTATGTTTTGATCATTATTCGTCACATGTTTCATAAATTTATCATATTCGATATTACTCCATGTACTAAATTGTTCAATATTACTCGATGTAAATCTTAAAAAATATGTGTGTGAAAACAAACTTCAACAAAACAAAATTGTGGTGATAAAATTGGCGCGTTCCTAAATAATAAACAAAATCATAACTAATTATTCTACAAATATCAATCAATAAGTAATAACTGTAATAAATAAAAATCAAAACTATGATAAAATAGTACTCCAGTATAAAATACTACAATAATAAAACAAATCATCAAATAAAACTAAAACTAGTGGGGCGCATGGCATCGTGCCTTAAGGCAAATTGCTGGAACTTCCCGTACCAAAAATCATTTTTTTTTAATAAGATTAACATTTTTGAAAAAAAATTACTCTGAAAAAATAGATTTTTGAGAAACTATAAATTTTTGACAAAAACTGACTTTTTGTTGAAAAATTTATTTCTAAATATTTTGGAAATTTTGAACTTTTTTTCAAAGCAATTCTACTGTTTTAAATGCATAGAGACTAAATATCGAAGCGCGTAAGCGCCGCGTCGCCGTCTAACGGATAAACATTGGTACGGAACCCATAGGAATGTAAACAAAATTTATACTTATTGTTAAAATCTCTATAAAATATCTGATAATTTGATGTGCATATGTCTAATGTCTAATGATTATTGTTGACCGCCAAATGGTATTTTTTTTAGTTTTTTTTACTAGATCTCCGAAACCGCTAGACCTATTTTCATGAAAATTTGATAAGTGTTCATCTTGTACGCACACACACACACATACATCAATTTTCTCCAAGGTATGCCAACATATTCAGAAACCTTTGAAACGTAAAGATAAATAAAAATTTTCATCTTCGATTTTTTTGCGATTACTATATCTTACCCTACGCAAAGTTAATTATAAATAAATCAATTTATCATCTCCAGAACATTAACAATCGTTATTTCATTTCGAATCAAATTTCAAAAAAAAAAATAGTTGCCTAATTTGCACAAAATTGAAAAAGTGCTCCTGCATAGTCACAGTCTAAACGCATTTGCAAATAATTCTGTGCGACTTTTTCACTTATACTGTGCTTAGCTTGGCGGCATTTTCACATTTTTCAATGATTTTCACAAAATTGGAAAAGTGCTCCAGTACATAAACAGTCTAAACGCACTTGCGTAAACATTTGTACCAGAGTGGCGCTTCGACTGTGCTTAGCCTGGGTGATTTTTTGAATTTTTAATCTAAAATTACAAAAAAAATTTTTTGAAAAAAAAATTCGAAACAAAAAATTTTTTTTTCCAAAATCAATTATTTTGTTGAAACAAGCAAAAAGTTCTTTGAATCATTTAAATCGGACGCTTAGTTCTCTCAAAAACTGCTATTTTTTTAACATTTGCTCTGTATCTCCGAAACCGCTGGGGCCTACCTTTGCCAAAAACTAATCAGCACTTCTCCCTATCAATAGGAATCGAATGTTTTTTAAACCATTCAAATCGGTTGATCCGTTCTCTCAAAAACTCGCATTCTATTTTCTGCACTCTTTGCTCCATATCTCCGTAACGGCTGGACCTGCCTTTGCCAAAAACTAATCAGCACATCTACCTATCGATATGAATCGAATGTTTTTTAAACCATTGAAATCGGTTGATCCGTGCGCCCGAAAACGTGGACGAAAAACGCGGACATACAAAACACACACACACACACACACACACATCCATTTTTTCTGAAGTATGCCAAAATGTTCAGAAACCTTCAAAACGTCGAGAAATGTAAAAATTTTTGATTTCGATTTTTGGACGATTTCTATAACTTACCCTACGGGAAGTTAATATCACTATTAATAATTAAGTTCTTTGTAAATTTATAACTAAATTCATAAATTGATATGGAAACTTTGTAAACAAAACAGAATTAAACTAGCTGTAAGTGGAATTCTGTCTTAAGGCAATTAAGGCATCGTGCCTTAAGGCAAATTGCTGGAACTTCCCGTACCAAAAATTATTATTTTTTTAAAAACGATTAACATTTTTAAAAAAAATTTACTTCGAAAAAATAAGATTTTTGACAAACAATTAGACAAAAAATTACTTTTTTTTAAAAAAAAATTTTTTAATTTTTTTTTTAATTTTTTTTTTTTTGAAAAAAAATGTTTTCTTTATTTTGACATATTTTGAAAGATCTAAACTTTTTTTCAAAGCAATCGTACTGCATAAAGACGAAATATCAAACCGCGTAAGCGCCGCGTCGACGTCTAACGCGTAAACATTGGTACGGAACCCATAGGAATGTAAACCAAAATTATACTTATTGTTAAAATCTCTATAAAATATCTGATAATTTGATGTGCATATGTCTAATGATCATTTTTGACCGGCAAATGGCTTATTTTTTTACTTTTTTCATTAGATCTCCGAAACCGCTAGACCTGCCTTTATGAAAATTTGATCGGTTCTTCACCTTGTCAATACAAGTAAAATGTTTTTTGAATTATTGAAATCGGACGCTCCGTTCTCTTAAAAACTGAGTTACCGTTTTCGCCACTTTTTGCCCCGTATCTTCGGAACGGCTAGACCTGCCTCCGCCAAAAACTAATCAGCACGTCTCCTTATCAATACGAATCGAATGTTTTTCGAATTATTCAAATCGGTTGATCGGTGTTCCCGAAATCGTCGACGAAAATTTGTATCCGCACATACATACACACACATACATACACACACACACACACACACATACATCCATTTTTTCTAAGGTGTGCCAAAATATTCAGAAACCTTTGAAACGTCGAGAAATGCAAAAATTTTCATTTTCGATTTTTTTGCGATTACTATAACTTGCCCTACGGGAAGTTAATAAAATAAAATTAAATTTATAACGATATTACATAAATATTTATTTTCTGAATAAATGGACTATTAGCCAATTAAATATTCTAAAGAATTAATTTATGCATGCACGGCTCCAGAAAAGAATATTGGATTAATGTACACAATTACGTTGTTTTCATGTTTTAGCAACATCAGTTCAATATGCGATTAAACGTGTTACAAAAATCGCAAATGTCGCGACAAAAATCGCAAATGTAACATCACTTGGCGCTCGTTTAACGTTCTATGCAACAAAAACGACTTCGGCGTGGCGATATCTCACATCACAGGCGCGATGTTGTATCCATATTGTTTAGATGTAATTTTGTTTACTGGGTATGAATGATCTCATTGTATGCATAAACAAAATGACGCCTGAAAAACCTTATTCCACATTTCGAACACATGCATCGGATATAGGAATATATGTTGAACACAATTTTCAGGAGAAGAAGTGCAGATACAAACCACAACAAAGCCATAGCTTTCTTACATTGAACAATATAACTAACAATATAATAATTTGTTAATGATTAATTTTTGTTTATATGAATCAGTAGTATATTTAGTTACATATGATTTAGAAATTCTTTCCTCGTGGTTATTCCACGAAGAAGAAGGTCAAGATTTTACATATTTTCCTAAGCCATTCGAATACAAGAAAACGCGTAAATGGGCTCGAGAATTTAAAAAGTCCATCCAAAAATTGGAAACACTATCCAGTTATCATGGTGGGTTATGCAAGTAAATAGTTACCTATTTTTTTAAATATTGGTTTTTAATATGACTTCGATGTACAGTAATTTTAAATATATTTTCAAAAGATAATTTAAAACAAGGACGCCACCGAGTACGTAAATATTGTTCGACTTTGAAAGTAGAGTGGACCGAAGATGAAATAAGTGTTTCCAACAATATAGTTGAAATATTTGATGAGAGCAATATTTAAAAAGCTTTTCAAAACATACCAACAATGAACAAAAGAGGTAACTATAATCGAGTATTATTATATAATAATTTTGTAACTATATGATTCCATCTAAATTACAGAGATAAATACTATTACGAATATTAAAAGTCGATCGGACGGTTTCATCGAAATGAGGAAACAGGTAAATAAGAAATATTGCCTAACAATTCTCTTCATATCGCATTAAGTTCATTTGTTTGTAGATAAAATAGAAAAATATATAGATGAGAAGATGGACCAATTCTACAAAAAGCTTGAGAATAAATTAGAATTATGGTGTAAATATATAGTAAATCAAACAAATAAAAATGACGATTAGAATAGAGCTCGATGAACCACCTTTTTGAACAATAGAATGTCATTGAAAAAGTATGAGGAATTCTTAGCTTTTGATGAGTTTGCGATTCTATTCACAAAATTAAACAGGATTAATTATAAGAGCCAGATTACTCCACTTGGATGAAAGCTGCTTGGGAGGGGTCTCAGAAAGAAGACGAGTGACTCGGTGCTTGCCCTCGAAGCAAGAATTGAGGCTATGAAAAGTAATGATTGTATTACATTATATTTATTTACTTTGTCCATCTTGCAAATTAAATTTTTATTGCTTTTATTGCAGCACCGAAAGGAAGAGCAGAAAAGAGACTGCGAGAACAAAATGAAGAGATAGAGCCAATGACAAAATGAAATGTAATAATAATGATTTTAGCCTTTTTAACTATAAATAATTTTTAAATTTGATGGTAATTGTTTTTTATTATAGCTCCTCTAAGCAATAGGAAGAAGGAGGCGTTTCTAAATATAGAAATAGCTGAGGAAGATGTTAGTTCTGCCAAACGTAATTTAATACTTAAGCTTAGATACTCATGTTAGTATATTAAGTATGTTGATTGTAATAACAATTTTATTACAGAAAGAAGCTCTCTTCTGGAACTTTCTTTGAGAGGTGGAGTAGACACCAGAATAATAACTGGAGAGATTGGGCCAATTAAAAGTAATGATAATGACTTTAGATTTTATTAAGTATAAATATTTGTCAAATTTAATAGTAATTATTTTTATCATAGCTTGTTTGAAGTTTTAGTGGGAGCAGAACATGTTCAGAAGCGTGTTGGTGCTACAAAAGTAAATTAGTACTTAAGTTTGTTCTCATGTTAGTAAATTAAATATGTTGATTGTAATTATAACAATTTTATTACAGAAATAATGTATTTTATGGTGGATGCCTTTTACACTCTTCCAGATAAGTTATCATAATTTTCAATACAATATACATATTCTAATTTTTATTTCTTTTTAGCCTCTGTTGATCATAACTTAAAAAGGATGATCATTATAAATCAGAGACCTAGGCAAGGCTTCGACACAGGCATCTTCCCTCAAAAAGAAAACAAATATATTTGATAAAAAATTTCCTTTGAGGACTGTCGAAGATGTCAAAGCCTTGGAAGAAAACCTAGGTGGAGAAAAATCAGAAGAGTTTGAAATTGATCTGGTACAAAACATATGAAATTATTTAATAAAATGCAATTACATTTAATCAAAGCATGTTTTTAATTTGCAGACCGAGTTTGTTATCAGAATTGGTGGGCGTGATCCCAAAGATCATATTGGGAACACATTGAGCAAAATGTTTACGGATAACCTAGCCATGAAATATTCATGGCTAAGTCGCAAGCAAAACTTGCCCATGTACAACATCAAAATGATCGACATAATCAAAGGTAATAAATGCATTATAACAGCTTATATATTGTATGTATATTGAAATGTAGTGTATTTATGATTTAATTGTTTGCTTGGAATATTTGTTGCTATATTTATTATAAAATAAGTCACTGTTGTGTTTAGTACAAAATATTTGTTACTGTTCTGTTTAGTACAAAATATTTGTTGCTATTTGTTATAAAATACTTGTTACTGTTTTATTTAGTTCAAAATATTTGTAGCGATTTGTTTGTAATAAAATACTTATAAGTATTATAATAATATTATATATTATACAAAAAGCAACAAATATTTTGAACTAAACAAAACAGTAATAAGTATTTTATAACAAATAGCAACAAATATTTTGATTCGATCGATAGACGTTGATGAGTGAACATCAATATATAAAATAATAAAAATATGTGGTTTCTCGTCTTTGACGGATGACAGTTCCTTCAGCGCAGCCATAGTTTAAATAAATTAAATCTCATGTAACTTATGCATGGTTAATTCCATATATGGTTTCCCGGATTAGCAGAAGACAGTGCCTCCAGCCCAGCCATATGTTTAATAAATAAAACTAATTTGTGTGATCAGAGTGAAGGTGAAATAAAAGTGAAAAGTGAAGTGAATAAGTGTGATTTTGCGATGATCAACTGAAATACTCAACCACAGGATTTTAGTATATTATCACAAAATGGGGTGCACTAAAAAGTACCAATTCGATGAGAGAATTTACACTATTGAAGAACTTCGGCAAATGCTAAATTCTAACATCGACGACATAACCGGAGTGAAACTTTCAAACAGATTTGAACCACTATCAAGCACAGACATGGATACGGAACCCGATTAGTTGATGCAACCTAAAATAAAATGTGTTAAATGTAAAAAAGACCACGAACCAGAAAAATGCAGCAAGCTAAAAGAAGAAAAACCACAATGTGTAAACTGCGAGAATCTGCACCCCGCAAACTACAGAAAATGCCCCTTTCTAATTGAATTCAGAAACAAGATACGAAACAAACTTGCTAATCAAAACAAAATGGCTGACGCACGTCCTCCGCCGAAACAAACCAAATCTTATAACGAACTATTAAAAGAGACGACGAATAAAAACAATACTATTGAAGAACAACAAGAAAACTCATCGTCCACAAAAAACGACATTTTTAATACCATGAAACAAATTCAGAATTTACTTACAAAATTCGACTTAAGTGAAATAATTAGCATTATTCAAAAGTTTTTACCAAAATTTATGAACGCCAAAAATATTACTGACTTTATAATAATAGGTATAGAATTCTTCAACACAACATTTAAATAAATGGCTAAGATACACGCATGATGTTCTTACTCATAAAAACTGAGGACTAACAAAAGATTACTCCCAAATTTCTAAACTTCAGAAGTTTGAGAAATATAAACAAATCGAAAATATTAGAAATGGTTTTATGAATCAGGAATATATTAGTAAAATGAATAATAGAAGACAGTAATACCACGTATTACAAATGTAATACATATTGTCAAGGCATACTACGGATAAATAATAACCGTGATGTTGCAACAACATTCTATAAAAATCCCTGCCAAAATCCCCGCTGTTACAATAAACCAATGTGGTGTAGATGTTAAAAATATATCACGAGATTGATATCACCTTATGATAATAAACTATCATTGTGGCGACATTCGTTTAAAATTGCAATCGTGACATGCCGATCAACTGTCTTCGTATGATTTTTTTTTATTTATTTGAATAAAAATATAAATTTTATACATCTCAGGCAGACTGAAATGTCTGGTATGAGAGATCGTACTAAATATTTATACAATATACATATATACACCCAGGCCTCGCTATACGGCCGCTCTTTATACGGCCTTTCGCTATAACGGCCCTCTTTAATTAAGGATCGTTTTCGATATACGGCCTAAAATGTTTTGCTATAACGGCTTTTTTAACTTCCCGTAGGGCAAGTTACAGTAATCGCAAAAAACCGAAAATGAAAATTTTTATATATCTTTACGTTTCAAAAGTGTTCAAAAGATGCTGTTGATAACATTAGTGAATTAGTGAACAATTAGTGAATCCTGGAAGAAATTGAAATCGACAACAATGAACCATGTTTGGAAAAAAATATGGTCAGAATGTATAAAAACTACCGATGCAAAAGTTAATTTTCTTCCTGAAGTTAGACAAAACATTTTGGATTTAGTACATGATCTCGGTTTTGAAGATTTAAACGAATCTGATGTGCTGGATCTACTTGCAGCTGATAGGGAACCCCTTTCATATGAGGAACTCATTCAGTTGCAAGCAGAGCCGGCAATTGATGAAGATACAGAACGTGTTGTATCCAAACAGGTAACATCAAAAATCATGTCGAGCGCTTTTTCATATTTTGAACAAGGAATAAACATCCTCCTTGAAAACGATCCTGACGTCGAACGTAGCGCTAATGTCTCTCGAGGAATTAACTCAGTCATCAGCTGTTATAAATCACTAAAGGAAGAAATAGACAAGAAGGCAAGACAAACAACTTAGACAAATTTTTCAAACCACCAGCGCAAAATGATGATGACAGTGATCTGTAGGTTTTAGTTGTTTCATTTTTATTAAAAATCATGGAATGTTTTTGAAGTTTTTTATTTTATGTAAAATTATGTTCTGGTTGAATATGTTTATAATTTAAACAAAATAAAAAATAAAATGCATTTTGAATGATAAACCATATTATATATTTATTAAATTTGGAACCGATCCCATTGAATTTGTAATACGTATTAGAATAATTGATTCGTTATACGGCTTTTCGCTTTACGGCCAAGTTTTGCGGAACGTATCTAGGCCGTAAAGCGAGGCCCCAGTGTATATATATATATATATATATATATATATATATTTATAATGTATAATGTAAAAATGTTCAGTTTTCAATCGTAATACACACATATGTATAAAAAACACACAAATATATATGTATATGATATTACAACTAGTTGAAAACGAAACTTCGTTCGTTCATAAAATACTGAACTTTCCCTAGACGCTACTAGTGCTACATAGTAACGTCTTTTTTGCTAAGCTTTTCTGCACTTTATTTAAACATTTTGGAAAAAATTTCTTCTTAACCTCTCTTTCTATCTGATACCGCCTACTAGGAGTTAAATCCAAGAAACGCTTACGTCCTTCGCGTGATTTCTTCGTAGGCGCCATTTTAATAGATAAACGAAATTAAACTATACTTAAGTATTAACCTTTCAAGCAAGAGCCAATATCGCGAAAAAAAAAACATTTGCAAAAATCTATTTCATTTATTCATGGCGGTATTGCCAAAGGCATATTAAATAAATATTAAAAAAGTATTGCCAAAAGTGTGCTTATGAATTGCTGCTTAAACTACATGATGGTGGGATGTTAGAATATGGTTAGAATAGAATACACAAAAACTATATATTTAATATAAAATATAATAATAAAATTATAATTTTGATAAATGTATTTTCAGTTATGTATATCTCTAATTGTATTTGCTAAATTGTATTTAATATCATGTTATTAAAATGAAAATCTGTATGAAGTGAAGTTTACAAAGTCATGCTCGTTGTAAGATGGTAACAGTGGATTTTACAAATCTTGTATTTCTTATGCCTATGGTGGCAAGACTTCTAAGAAAAGCAAAGCGTGCTTTTTAGGTTAATAATGGTGCGTCTAGTAAATAAGAATAATTTTTTGTTCATTTTCTGGTTATCATTGAAGCAGTGCAGAACAAGAAGAAGATAAAATGGCCCCGTAAGTATTATTCTGTAATCACAAATATAATTTGTTATTTATTGTTTTGTTAGAGCACTACGTGCTATTTGAAGGTTATCCGAAGTTCTTCCGGCCTTGCTGTTAGATTTTGGAATCACATTTTGTTTACAATTATTTAGTATATAAGAAGTAGTTAAGATTTAGTTAGCAGTCAGAAATCAGAAGTCAGGTGTCAAGTCAGGCTTACTGTTTAGATACTTAAAAAATGTAGTCTCTGATCATCGATAACCAAAAGGTTATCGAACAAATTATTTAATTGTAAAAATAGTAAACAATAAAAATATCAAGATCAACCAAGAACAAGTGTTTCTATATTATCATCCGCTCTGCTACAGCAACCAAATAACCTCCCATAATCACAGGAGTGATCCAAACAACCACACAATTACAGTTCAGTATACATACAATTTATATATTGGGCTTTGCTAATTTATTTACAGCATAATGAAAAGTTTTGCTGTTTTCGGACGTCTAAGTACACAATGGAGGTTCCTTCCAAATGGTTGATAGTGGAAAATAATGATTCTGAAAATATAACTGAAGTGTGGTGGCCCCCTGTCCGTATGAAATATCGCATTTCGTCTTTAGCTGCGAAGCAAACGCCAGTGAACAAGTCGGAGTGGATTAGAAGAAAAATAACTTTTGTCGGGTTATATGGTGAGAAATAACTTTTAAATATGAAGTATTGAAGTGTAGGAAGCTTTATTAACTTCGATATTTGTTCTAGACACATATATGTCAGCAAGGAAGCACGCCGATGATTCGGAATATGCCTCGCAAAAGGAATTAGGCAAGGGGCATAGGAAAAGAAAGGCTGCAGTCATATCTGAATCAGAAAGCGACACCTCTGATGGTGAAGGTAATAAATTACTACATTTTCAAAATATATTTTATATAATATTTTTATATTATTATAATGTAAAGATGCAGCTGTAGCAGGGCTGCCTGACTTCGTTGACTGGAAGCTATTGAGGTCCAATTCCGGCCTCAACGTAAGAGGTCAGTTTATAAAAAAAATCGTGATCATATAAAATATTATATATTTTTAAACAAATTTGTTCTTAATTCAGCTACTACGGGCGGATGTGTGGCTGAAAAGCTCAATCGCATGGAGTGGCTGAAGCTCCAATGCATGGAGTGGAAGCTGTTCCAAGCAGAGGACAGGAAGCTGCTTGCAATTGCCTTTTTTTTAAAGAAGTACAGATGCTCAAAGAGCGTTTCTTGATTATTGAATGTGAGTAAAATGTGACTCATTGTTTATGATGTTTTCCTAATATCCATTTCTGTTACAGCTCTCCTTAGAGTTGCCTTGCCAGGTATTGACTGCAAAATGGTTAGTATGAATAAAATAATGCAGGATTGGGGCAGACCAAGACAATCTGATTTGGTTGACTTATCAAAAACAAACACTTTTGATCCAATTCTTCCTCTCTCTGGTGTAGAGGACTTACATTCATTGGAGACGAGATTAAAAGATAGTGAAGAATTGTGTTCAGAATATGTAAGTTCTACTGCAAATTTATTAATGATTTCTGTGTGTGAATATGTATGTATGTACTCATGTTTTTATTCATGATTGTTTTAGAAAACATTTATCGCAAGGATTGGTGGGAAGACGGACGAAGTTCATTTGCTTGATGTCCTTAGAAGACTAATGAGAAATAATTTAGCTGTGAGATATTCCTGATATGGGCATAAGGGAAATATTCCATTGCATGAAAAACGTTTAATTACATTATTAGGAAGTGAGCATTCATATTGATATACTAGTTTGAATTTGATTAATTTCTAATATTATTGTTATTATTATATAGGTGTTCTGAGAGTTGTTTACCTGAATTCACGGATAGTACATTTAAGAAAATGATATCAAATTGGTTGAGATATGCTCGCCAGAGGAATGCGGCGAGCAAAGCGAAGCCACCAAATGAACAGAATGATTCATGATAGATAAACTGTATATATGTTTATTCTTCTAATAAATTTGTCATATTATGTATTAATATTCTAATTCTTGTGTATTCATTATGTATTAAGTTTTACTGCAATAATACATGCTGCCTTTTTCAGTAATATATATTATATAATATATATATATATATATATATATATATATATATATACTAGCTGACCCGACAGACGTTGTTCTGTACCCACGTCTACAATTTTTCAATATTTTATACTAATATTTACTGCATAGTTAAAAATAATAATTACTGTTTTTTGAATTACTATCTACACAATATATGAGTGATGTTGAATGTAGAACTGCTTCAAATAAATGATTGTTCTCAATTCCCACAGTTAACACTTTAATTATTCATTTAACAAATATTAAAAAAAATTCAATAAAATTGTATATTAAAAATTATACACTGCGATTTATAGAACAAATTTATTTCCAATAGCTCAATTTATTTCATTGCATTTAAGGGTTATATAGTATTTTTAGTCATACCTGTAGATGTGGATGTATAAATGAATGATTTTTTGTTTATTCACGACTAAAAAACATTGATTTTCGATATTTAACACAATAAAAATGATCGTCTGCTTTTGATTAATGGTCATAGCATAAGATACACGTGTTGAAATCTTTTAAAAAGTACAACAAATTCAGGAAGAATTAATATATAGCATTCGCGACAAAGGTGCAATAATACCTTTTATTTTTCTACCCAAAATAATGTTGCCTATAATTTTTATAATTTCGTACTATATTTTAACTGGCTTTTAGTAATTTTAATATCTAAATTACATTTTTTAACTTCCCGTAGGGTAAGTTATTGTAATGGCCGAAAATCGGAATTGAAAATTTTTGCATTTCTCGACGTTTTGAAGGTTTCTGAACGTTTTGGCATACCTCAGAAAAAATGGATGTGTGTGTGTGGTGTGTGTGTGTGTATGTA
>NW_020539314.1:0-24395 GCF_003426905.1 Ctenocephalides felis
GTATATGTATAATGTATAATGTAAAAATGTTCAGTTTTCAATCGTAATACACACATATGTATAAAAAAACACAAATATATATGTATATGATAGTACAACTAGTTGAAAAACGAAACTTCGTTCGTATAAAACCTACTGAACTTTCCCTAGACGCTACTAGTGCTACATAGTAACGTCTTTTTTGCTAAGCTTTCTGCACTTTATTTAAACATTTTGGAAAAATTTCTTCTTAACCTCTCTTTCTATCTGATACCGCCTACTAGGAGTTAAATCAAGAAAGAAACGCTTACGTCCTTCGCGTGATTTTTTCGTAGGCGCCTTTAATAGATAAACGAAAATTAAACTATACTTAAGTATTAACCTTTCAAGCAAGAGCCAATATCGCGAAAAAAAAACATTTGCAAAAATCTATTTCATTTTTCATGGCGGTATTGCCAAAGGCATATTAAATAAATATTAAAAAAGTATTGCCAAAAGTGTGCTTATGAATGCTGCTTAAACTACATGATGGGATGTTAGAATATGGTTAGAATAGAATACACAAAAACTATATATTTAATATAAAATATAATAATAAAATTATATTTTGATAATATATTTTCAGTATGTATATCTCTAATTGTATTTGCTAAATTGTATTTAATATCATGTTATTAAAATGAAAATCTGTATGAAGTGAAGTTTACAAAGTCATGCTTGTTGTAAGATGGTAACAGTGGATTTTACAAATCTTGTATTTCTTATGCCTATGGTGGCAAGACTTCTAAGAAAAGCAAAGCGTGCTTTTTAGGTTAATAATGGTGCGTCTAGTAAATAAGAATAATTTTTTGTTCATTTTCTGGTTATCATTGAAGCAGTGCAGAACAAGAAGAAGATAAAATGGCCCGTAAGTATTATTCTGTAATCACAAATATAATTTGTTATTTATTGTTTTGTTAGAGCACTACGTGCTATTTGAAGGTTATCCGAAGTTCTTCCGGCCTTGCTGTTAGATTTTGGAATCACATTTTGTTTACAATTATTTAGTATATAAGAAGTAGTTAAGATTTAGTTAGCAGTCAGAAATCAGAAGTCAGGTGTCAAGTCAGGCTTAGTTTAGATACTTAAAAAATGTAGTCTCTGATCATCGATAACCAAAAGGTTATCGAACAAATTATTTAATTGTAAAAATAGTAAACAATAAAAATATCAAGATCAACCAAGAACAAGTGTTTCTATATTATCATCCGCTCTGCTACAGCAACCAAATAACCTCCCATAATCACAGGAGTGATCCAAAAAACCACACAATTACAGTTCAGTATACATACAATTTATATATTGGGCTTTGCTAATTTATTTACAGCATAATGAAAAGTTTTGCTGTTGTTTCGGACGTCTAAGTACACAATGGAGGTTCCTTCCAAATGGTTGATAGTGGAAAATAATGATTCTGAAAATATAACTGAAGTGTGGTGGCCCCCGTCCGTATGAAATATCGCATTTCGTCTTTAGCTGCGAAGCAAACGCCAGTGAACAAGTCGGAGTGGATTAGAAGAAAAATAACTTTGTCGGGTTATATGGTGAGAAATACTTTTAAATATGAAGTATTGAAGTGTAGGAAGCTTTATTAACTTCGATATTGTTCTAGACACATATATGTCAGCAAGGAAGCACGCCGATGATTCGGAATATGCCTCGCAAAAGGAATTAGGCAAGGGGCATAGGAAAAGAAAGGCTGCAGTCATATCTGAATCAGAAAGCGACACCTCTGATGGTGAAGGTAATAAATTACTACATTTTCAAAATATATTTTATATAATATTTTTATATTATTATAATGTAAAGATGCAGCTGTAGCAGGGCTGCCTGACTTCGTTGACTGGAAGCTATTGAGGTCCAATTCCGGCCTCAACGTAAGAGGTCAGTTTATAAAAAAAATCGTGATCATATAAAATATTATATATTTTTAAACAAATTTGTTCTTAATTCAGCTACTACGGGCGGATGTGTGGCTGAAAAGCTCAATCGCATGGAGTGGCTGAAGCTCCAATGCATGGAGTGGAAGCTGTTCCAAGCAGAGGACAGGGAAGCTGCTTGCAATTGCCTTTTTTTTTAAAGAAGTACAGATGCTCAAAGAGCGTTTCTTGATTATTGAATGTGAGTAAAATGTGACTCATGTTTATGATGTTTTCCTAATATCCATTTCTGTTACAGCTCTCCTTAGAGTTGCCTTGCCAGGTATTGACTGCAAAATGGTTAGTATGAATAAAATAATAATAAGGATTGGGGCAGACCAAGACAATCTGATTTGGCGTGACTTATCAAAAACAAACACTTTTGATCCAATTCTTCCTCTCTCTGGTGTAGAGGACTTACATTCATTGGAGACGAGATTAAAAGATAGTGAAGAATTGTGTTCAGAATATGTAAGTTCTACTGCAAATTTATTAATGATTTCTGTGTGTGAATATGTATGTATGTACTCATGTTTTTATTCATGATTGTTTTAGAAAACATTTATCGCAAGGATTGGTGGGAAGACGGACGAAGTTCATTTGCTTGATGTCCTTAGAAGACTAATGAGAAATAATTTAGCTGTGAGATATTCCTGATATGGGCATAAGGGAAATATTCCATTGCATGAAAAACGTTTAATTACATTATTAGGAAGTGAGCATTCATATTGATATACTAGTTTGAATTTGATTAATTTCTAATATTATTGTTATTATTATATAGGTGTTCTGAGAGTTGTTTACCTGAATTCACGGATAGTACATTTAAGAAAATGATATCAAATTGGTTGAGATATGCTCGCCAGAGGAATGCGGCGAGCAAAGCGAAGCCACCAAATGAACAGAATGATTCATGATAGATAAACTGTATATATGTTATTCTTCTAATAAATTGTCATATTATGTATTAATATTCTAATTCTTGTGTATCATTATGTATTAAGTTTTACTGCAATAATACATGCTGCCTTTTTTCAGTAATATATTAATATATATATATATTATATATATATATATATATATATATACTAGCTGACCCGACAGACGTTGTTCTGTACCCACGTCTACAATTTTCAATATTTTATACTAATATTTACTGCATAGTTAAAAATAATAATTACTGTTTTTTGAATTACTATCTACACCAATATATGAGTGATGTTGAATGTAGAACTGCTTCAAATAAATGATTGTTCTCAATTCCCACAGTTAACACTTTAATTATTCATTTAACAAATATTAAAAAAATTTCAAAAATTGTATATTAAAAATTATACACTGCGATTTATAGAACAAATTTATTTCCAATAGCTCAATTATTTCATTGCATTTAAGGGTTATATAGTATTTTAGTCATACCTGTAGATGTGGATGTATAAATGAATGATTTTTTGTTTATTCACGACTAAAACATTGATTTTCGATATTTAACACAAAAAAATGATCGTCTGCTTTTGTGATTAATGGTCATAGCATAAGATACACGTGTTGAAATCTTTTAAAAAGTACAACAAATTCAGGAAGAATTAATATATAGCATTCGCGACAAAGGTGCAATAATACCTTTTATTTTTCTACCCAAAATAATTGCTTCAATAATGTTGCCTATAATTTTATAATTTCGTACTATATTTTAACTGGCTTTTAGTAATTTTAATATCTAAATTACATTTTTTAACTTCCCGTAGGGTAAGTTATTGTAATGGGCCGAAAATCGGAATTGAAAATTTTTGCATTTCTCGACGTTTTGAAGGTTTCTGAACGTTTTGGCATACCTCAGAAAAAATGGATGTGTGTGTGTGTGTGTGTGTGTGTATGTATGTATGGATACAAATTTCCAGTCACGTTTTAGGGCGCACGGATCAACCGATTTGAATGGTTCAAAAAACATTCGATTCCTATTGATAGGGAAAAGAGCTGATTAGTTTTAGCAAAGGCAGGTCCAGCCGTTTCGGAGATACGGAGCAAAGAGTGCAGAAAATAGAAATCGAATTTTTGAGAGACGGAGTATCCGATTTGAATGATCTAAACAAACATTTAGTAATGATAGGGAGAAGGGTTTATTAGTTTTGGCAAAGGCAGGCCCAGCCATTTCGAAGATACGGAGCTAAATATGTAAAAAATGACAGTTTTGAGAGAGAACTAAGCGTCCGATTTAAATGATTCAAAGAACTTTCTGCTTGTCTTAACAAATTTTTTTTTTTTAGTTTTTCAGATTTTATTTTATTATTTTATATTAGACAATGATACAATATTTATAATAATCTATTTGAAAACATTCAGTATTCAACGGGAAGTTTCAGCAATTTGCCTTAAGGCACGATGCCATAATTGCCTCAAGAGAATTCCACTTACAGCTAGTTTCTCCAATAAATAATATACATTTTGCTTAAGTTTATATTTGAAGTGAATTAATTTGTCAATCCTGTTCACATGTGCTCTATTCACAACTTACGATCAACAAAATATTGCTCTGTAAATTTTTTTACTGTGTCCAATTTACTTGATATTTTGGAAATAGGCTAATCTTTATCTTAAGTTCAGAAGTGAAAACAATTTGCACTCCGTCACCATCCATCGCATTAATTGGATTATTACTCTTTTAATTCTGATTTTATCAGAACTTGTGAACACTATTTCAAGGTGATTAAATGAGCTACGGCACAATGAGTGAAAGCGAAGGAGGAAGAAATAAGCTCGAAAGACCTCTGGAGGGGAGCCGCGCACGTGCAACAGATTAATAACCACTAAAATATTATGTGAATAAACGAAAAAAAATAATACAAAAAATAAAAACAATAACATAATTAGTATAAAATACCTCGAATTTTCATATATATATACTTTTATACGTATTCTTTCAGAGATATTATAATGAGAAATTGGATTTTTTTTAAATATTTTTTTTAAAATCGTTTGTACTAAAGTTGTGGTATTTTCTAGAATCCATCAAGATCTCTTAAACCAAGTTTTTTCTAGATGGAATACGATTATTTTTAAATTTGGTGGTAATGGCACTGAAAAACTATTTGATTTAAATGAAAAACATTATATGCGTCATTTATTTGCATGATAGTTTACTCATTTTACACGCAGAAGTACTCATTTTAAAGCTTATTTTGAGCACTATAAAAACCATTTTCATATCTAGCCTAATAATGTTCCAAAAACACTATAAAATAGCGATTTATTGAGATTTTAATTGATATAATTTTGTTCATTATATGATTTTCGTTAAAATGTATATTTTTGAAGATATTAGCAAAAATGATGAAAAACGCAAAAAAGAAACAAATTTTCAGTAGCCAGTAACTTGAAAAGTATTTGCTTTTTTGAAAAACATTATTAAACATTTTTCTCTTATAATTAGTTCTTTTATCGATACCCTACGTTATTTTAAATTACACCACATTGAAAAAAGTAAAATTACACCACTGAAAAGAAATGTCGTCCACCCGAGAAGTGGTAAAGGAGTCTAAATTGTTTTCACTTCTGAAGAGTAAGATGAACCTAGTTCCAAAATTCCAAACGAAATGGAAAACAGTAGAAAAAGTTCAGACCGAAAGCGCTCCATTGAGTAAATATTCCGTACCAAATGACAAACATATGAATTTTTGACTCAATGAAACTTCTAAATAATTTTTTTTTGTATTGTGACATGATTGTGACTTAGTATAGTAAGGCAAAACGACTGCAAATTGAATATTTTTGAGCGCAATCACTTATGGCTCGCCCCATTGCACGAATTCGTACGGCGAATCTGTTCGCAAAGTGCGCAAACAAAATTATTGCAAGCAACGCGCAGTTGACAACACGATTCGCCGTGCGCGTCAGACGCATGCGCATACTGTCAAACGCATGTTATATTATTTGCATCTTGAATTAATTTAATATTTGGCACATCTCAGCTGCTTTTCGGCAATAATAATGTAGACATTACATTTTCCTTATTCATAATCATGAATTTATTATATTTTAATATTGCCTTAGCCTCTAAGTGAACAGAAATCTTTGGCAAATGACAGTCTTCAATTGTTCTTAATGTCAAACTAAGCTTCAAATATTTTCAAGGGCAAACAATGATAAGCGGTTTTTTGTAATTTTTTCCATTTATTTCTACAATCTAACTATATTTCTATGAATCAAAACATTCTAGAAAATTTCCCGAACAAACTTCAGGAAGATTCATGAAAATCCGAATTATAGTTTAGGAGGAATTATGAAACTTACATTGTTACAGAAGAATTTTATATATAAGATATATATATATATATATATATATATATATATATATATATATATAATAATCTTCTATATATAATATATGAAAATAAGTCGGGTTTTCCTTCCTGACGAAATAACTCCAGAACGCACGAACCGATTTCGACAATTTTGCATTCGTTGGAAAGGTCTCGGGCTACGTAAGGTTTATAGCTAAGAAAATTAGTTGTGCATGGCATCGTGCCTTAATGCAAGCTGCTGGAACTTCACGCACCGTAATTAAAAATTTGAGTAATGACAGTGAGAATTATCAGAATTATGCTTGGTTAAGTCAACGAGCAATTCTTGCTGCAAAGAATAATGATGTACACGCACTGAACTTCACCATTTAATCAAAAATTGCTGGCGATTTTGTGACATACCAATGATTCCGACTGGTCTTCCGTTTGACTTCAAACGATTGCAATTTCCAGTTCGCCTTGCGTTTGCAATAACAATCGCAAGGCCAATCGCTTAGTATTTGCGGGATAAATTTCAAATAGATTATTTAGAAAATCATTGTTTTTCACATGGGCAGTTCACGATTTAGGAAACCATCCGCTTTGTTTGTGTTAACGCCAGACCAAAAAACAAAAAAAGTCCACTTCAATGAAACGGATAATTTGCGGATTCACTTTCATTTACTTAGAGAAGTTCAACTAAAAAAACACTTCATTTTTGTAATCGAAATAAATTCATTACTGTTGTATGATAAAATCACATTTTTCCTTTTCAAATATAAAACAAACAAAAAATTTCTTCATCTTTCTCACGAAACCATCTGGTGGCGAAACGGAGTTCGTCGGGTTTGCTAGTTATACAAAGTTATGAATGGTTAAGTGTGTTCATATAATTTTCTCGAGATTTTCCGATTTTCCTGAAATTTTACGACAGCAACTCACCTGTAGGCCACACCGTTGGGAATTCGAAGTTGCGATATATGGGAAAAAAACTAAGAATTTTGAGACCTTTCTAACGATGTATAATACTTTATATGTTTTCTTTACAGAAATATCGTAAACATACGATAATTATTAACGTAATTATATGATATAATAATAAGCTCTGTGTTTTGAGATTCAAGTATAAACAAATAAAATAAATAAATAAATGATTAAGTAAACTCTATTACTTTAAAATCTACTTAACTATTAATCCAATACAAAATTTATGCATGCATTTTTACTAAAATAAAAGTTGGATAAATGTACACAATTAAGTGGTTTTGTTGTTCTGTCAACATCAGTTAGATATTTCAAGGATGTTGTATGGTGGTCGCGAGTCGTGCGATCTCAATAACACATTCGTCACTTCGAAGCGGCGATGTCTTATGGCGCGACATCAGTGCAACTATTGCTCTGATGTCGCGTGCTTACTGGGTAGTGATTGTGTCTTAATTATTATTTATTCTTATTAATTTTGTAACATATTTTCACTACTTCGTAAAGGAAAGTCAAATATATAATGATCCATTAATAAGTGCTATCAAAGCATTACCCCATAATATGTGTCCAGCAGAAGGAATATGTAAATATTTGTGCAAGTAATTGAATCGTGGAGCTTAATGATTTTAGTCTTCAACAAATGATTTTTCAAATTCAATGGTAATTTTTGTTTTTATTGTAGCTCCTCAAGCTAATAAAAAAAGCAGGACGAGATAGAGGTGTTTGATAAAAAACATGTTGTTACTGCTAAAGGTAATTGATAACTGAAGCTTGTGCTCATGTTAGTAAATCAAATATGGACTTTCTAATTACAACAATTTTATTTCAGAAAGCAGCCCATATATTCCCCCCGCGATGGTTACAGTGCAATGTATATATTATCATATTGTTTAACACAATATACATATAATTTTTTATTTGATTTTAGCAACTCTTGATTTAATTCTAAATCGTTTGATAATCTTGGAGGAGAAGGCCAGCGACCAAAAAAGCAATTCGATCCACCGTACATTGCACAAAAAAGAAACAAATGTTTCCGATACTTTATTCCCTTTGAAGACTGGTGGAAAAAAATGGGCGATAAAAATGGGAAAAAATGGAATCTGATCTGAAATTATTTAAAGAAAAAAAATTAAATTTTATAAACGCATTTTTTAAATTACAGGCTGATTTTGTTGCATGAGTGATCATGCCACAAACGTAAGTGGAAGAAAAATGTTTGCAGATGAATTAGCTATGAAATATTCAGGGCTAAGAAGAAAAAGTAATTCCATTACCAATAAAAGACTTGTCTATCATAAATCTAACAATTATTAATCCATCACCAAATTGTTCCAAGACAGCAATATAAAATCTACTTTGCACAGCATGCCCTACATTGAAGGCTTATTTGATTATTTTGCCAAACTACTCAAAGAAGATATTTTTATTTCAGGAATAGCTTTATATTCTTTTAAAGAAATAGTTTCAAAAATTGAATCCACCACCCCTCCTAAATTTAATACTAACATAGTTTATTCAATCTCTTGCAAAAATTGTCAAAAACAATACATTGGCCAAACATCACAATATATCCGTAAGAGAATTAGACAGCACGAATTAAGGCGTCATTCATCATAAAAGCCGAAGTTTCCAAAGCACTCTTGTCCAACATTCCGTTGAAAATTCACATATTTTTACCTTTGAACCCAATATTTTATATAGGGAGGATTGTACTTTAATCTTTTTGAAGTTGAAGCAACGGAAATATATTTGGGAGATTTTAGTAAATTAACTCACACATATAATGCACAGTATTCTATGATAGCATCAGGAAAACTGCTTCCTAAAGTGTTTTTATGTTTGCGTGAGCCAGCGAATTTGGCCAAAGAGTACCGTCAAAAATGGAAAAAACATGCCTGAACTGGAAAACGTTTTTTTACTGCTTCTAAAAGTGGAAAATTAACAAAAGGACATTTTGTGTCATACATAAACAATGTTTTAGGGCCCTATGTGAAAAATGACAAGTTTTTGCTGATAATTGACTCATGGGCTGGTCAGACGGATCCAGCTTTATTCAATAATAATTTTACGAACGAGGATGGAGAAAATACAAAATTGTTATCAAATCACGCAAATTGAAAGGGGATTGAATAGAAAGAAGACACAGTGAAAATACATTCTTTAATACATCACCGATTATCCGCTGTTGTATTTCAAAAAATGATCAGATACGCATGGTTTGTGAGAAAATTAGGAAGCACTAGCTAGAGTAGTATCTTTAAACGTAAATCAGATATGCTTTCCAGGATCTGTAGGTAGAGCCAAATGTTTATGTAACACAGCACAATTTTTAAAGCGTGCTCACTGCAATATATTTTTATGTTTTTCATGCTTTTATGATAAATATCATCCAGCAAATTGTAAGCCTTGAAATTTTTATTTTATATTATTATTTATTTGTGTTTTATATTATTTTAGTTTAAATACATATAATTTATAAAAAAAAATGTTTTATTTTAATATGCAATACAAATATATTTATTTTCAGAATGCATTCATAAAAATCTACTATTTATAAATTCACATAGTTTCGCACTTACAATATTTCTCAATACTACAAAAACCACCACACTAGATAAGAAAAAGTACTCTGAAGGAAAGCTGGTGAAAGAAATATTTCCACCTAGAGTATCTGTTCCTTTACGCGGTGTTGAAAAATATAAAAGATTTAAACATTGATTAGTATAATCGGCTCCTTCATGAAAAAATGAAGTGAATGCTGTGTAAGTATTCTCGTTTATCTTATTTTTATCAAGGAGTAAGATTTATTTTTTTTTAACTAGGATAAAGCTGTGAGCCATGGCCATCGAAATGTTATAATTCGCATATTGTGTTATCAGCTGAACAAATAATGATTCGGTCTTTATTTTATTTACAGAATTTCTGCAAGTCAAAGAGTAGGAGTATTGAATCTGTAATTAATGCTTTTTTGAATTCCAGAAATCCCATTGACCCAATTAATTCGCATAGACAAAATTTGCGACGTACCTCTAAATCACTTCGTTTGTGTTTGACCACTATCGCAGAAAATGTGAGTTTCTATCTTACAAACTAATCAAATTAACAAGGAACTTTTTAAATCATATGTTTTTTTTTCAATCAATATAAGTCTTGTTGCAAAGAAAGAAATCAAGTCAGATAATATAACTATTAAAAACGAGGATATTCAGCAAGCCGAAAGAGCGGAGGACAACGACAATGATTTACCAAAAGATAAGATGTACCGATTATTTTTTCGTAAATACTCGAACCCAAGGCTATAGAAGTATTGAATTTATAATCAATACTTTTTTTAAATAACAGAGATCCTATTGACCAAGCAAAGGTAAATATGCAGTATGAATTGGAACTCGAATCCAAGGTTAGATTAGGAATATAATGGAAATATAGAGTTAAGCAATAGGCATTTGTATTTTACTCAAAACCAAACATCGATGTATTTGTGGGTGCTCTATGAATGTGATTTATTTGTTTGGTCACCGGAGAGTATGTTTTGCTTTACTGCATAAAAATAATAGTGCTTGCAACTAAACAAACAGTATTTTTGGGAATTTATTGAATTTCTATATGCAAGGATGAAGAGTTTCTCCAAAATCTCATACCAAAATTGAAATGTATTTAGTAATAATGCAATTTAGTATTGCCTATCTGCTGAAAATGAAATGCTCTCAATATTTTTTCCTTCAGAACAATTAAAGTACGTGCAAGGTTAAGTATTGATGATTGATTTTCACGTATGAAATCATTTTCAACTATTACATGAAAAATTAATACACAGTTAAACTACTATACAAGCTACATACTTGCATTATTTCACATACTTTAGTTGTTAAATATAACTTTTGTTCCACTGAATTAGACATAAAGACAAAAACTCATGGATTCTAAAATGAATTTTTCAAGTCATTTCATGATTTTATTAATTAATTAATTAATTGTATGTAAATGCTTTCATTGATCGTTTAAATAGCAAATAGCAATTTGTATTGAATTTGACATTGATGCTATTCTCACTAAAGTTTTTAATTAAAATTTTTGTGATCCAAAAACATTGTAATGTTAAATACAAATGCTTTCATTGCTTTATTTGCAGAGGAAAACAATTTGCCATCATCATTTACATGGAAAATCTATTGATTAAGTTCCTAAGCTCAGCTGATAATGGTTCATGAGTTTCATGCTGGTAGTGACCAACAAGCATTCAGTATCAAGTTCAAATTCGATAATGTTTTGTTTTGAAACATTTAAAAAAACCGTTACACTATAAACATATTACAATGAGTATCTGTTAACATACTTCAATTTAAATTCCGTAATGAATGCAGGACTCCTCATGCATGGATTAGCACATACCATGCAATCAAAATAATTGGAAACAATGTAAAACTCAATTTTTAAAAACTGCATCTGATATATATATATATATATATATATATATATATATATTTGTATTTATATATATATATATATATATATATATATATATGATTTAGTAGTTAATTTTGATGTTGAAATATATGAGTGAGTTCTTGAGGGCGATACATCAAACAAAGAAAAGGCAAAGATTTATAAAATAATCTTTAATTCCAAACGGTGTTTGTTGTCAAGTGTTGCTGTTTGTTAATTTTTCTCTTATTGTATAGTTACTATACAATTCACATATATTATAATTACCTAGATATATTAATTTTCATACTGTTTTTAGATCCACTGATGATGACATTAAATTGAATGTCGAAACGTTTGGAATTAAAGATTATTTCCTCAAGAACTCATATATATATATATATATATATATATATACATGTATATATATATATATATATAAATTGTTGTATATATATATACACAATATACTTAATATATATATACATGTATATTTTGTAGAGTTTCGAACAAGAATCCAAAAATAATACAAAATAAAAAACAAGAAAAGTTTTTAAAAAAACAATTTCTTTATTTAATTATTTGTTTATTGTCGACGTTTCGGAACTAGGTACGTTCCATCTTCAGGACATCTGTCAAGAAACATGATCTTGATGACTCTACCATTCAATATACATGTATATATATATATATATATACAATATACTTATACAATATATATATATATATATATCTATATATATATATATACATATATGTGCAAAAATTTATTGGGATACTAGTAATGAATAAATATAATATACTATCACAGCTTCCGACAAATTCTATAGCAACGAGCAAATTTTTTCCAAAAGAATTATTGCAGTGCAAAAATATATCTTAAAGTGGGAATATGTAAACATATCAGAAACTTGAGACATTATGAGAATTTTACATAGTGAGTCAAGTTTTTGTTAATATTAATTTTATGAGGTGACCAGAAAGCAGAGTACCGTTTAAATATAGTAGAGACTATGGGAAGAAAAAAATCATGAAGTTAATCATGTGAGGTCTACTAAGATAATATAAAATAGTTACAAAATTAAAAGTTGAGGATGGTAAAATGACAAACAAATAAGAAAATTAGACCAAGGAACATAAACAATGCTACATAAGTTTAATCTGTTCCATAGTAAGTTAATATTAAATTTAATAATTGAAATTATCGAAAGCGTGTCATCATCAAAATCAACCATAATTGCTAGCAATTGTAAAATTTGTAAATCGCAAACTAACTGCTAAACTCATAATTATACAGACAACATTTGCTGATGTTAATAAATATATAGACATACTTTTTACTTGCAGGATCCGACAATAAAAGCAGATCAAATGTCTAGAATTTCATTCATGGAATTCTGGCAGCATGTGCCTTTAAGTGTTTCGTAAAACAGCATTTTTGATAATACTAATAAGGATTATATCCATCGCAATAAAAAACTTGCAAGTACTTACTTGCTAAAAATTATTACTTAGAGTACCTTGCATGGCTATAAAATTTAGGATGATTTTGTTCGGCAAAACTTTCACATGGCTCTCCCTTATTATTGAATAAAATTTTATTGAATAAAATTTCTTCACCGACACCTGAAAGTAAAGAATATTATAGTAATTCATATATAGAAATAAAACTAATAATTTAAAATAGCATCAAAAGAAAAGAGAATTAATGTCAACTACAGTGAAAATAGAATATGCATCATTAGTCATAGCGTTTCTATGAGATTGGAAATGATATCAATAAATATATCAACAAAAATATAAATAACTAGTGGGGCGCATGGCATCGTGCCTTAAGGCAAATTGCTGGAACTTCCCGTACCAAAATTTTTTTTTTTTTTTTGAAAAGATTAACATTTTTGAAAAAAATTTACTCTGAAAAAAATAGATTTTTGAGGAACTATATGAATTTTTGACAAAAACTTACTTTTTGTTGAAAAATTTATTTTGAAATATTTTGGAAATTCTGAACTTTTTTTCAAAGCAATCGTACTGCTTTAATGCATAGAGACTAAATATCAAAGCGCGTAAGCGCCGCGTCGCTGTCTAACGCATAAGCATTGGTACGGAACCCATAGGAGTGTTAACAAAATGTATACTTATTGTTAAAATCTCTATAAAATATCTCATAATTTGATATGCATATGTCTAATGTCTAATGATTATTGTTGACCGCCAAATGTTATTTTTTTTAAATTTTTTTTACTAGATCTCCGAAACCGCTAGACCTATTATCATGAAAATTTGATCAAATCTTCATCTTGATAATGCAAGTAAAATGTTTTTGAATTATACAAATCGGACGCTCCGTTCTCTTAAAAACTGAGTTACCGTTTTTGGCACTTTTTGCCCCGTATCTTCGGAACGGCTAGGCCTGTCTTCGCTAAAGACTAATCAGCACGTCTTCTTATCAATACAAATCGAATATTTTTTGAATTAGTTAAATCGCTTCATCTGTGTAACCGAAATCGTCGACAAAAATTTGTATCCGAACACACACACATACACGCACACACACACACGCACATACACACACACATACATCAATTTTTTCTAAGGCATGCCAAAATGTTCAGAAGGTTTTAAAACGTAAAGATATAAAAAAAAAACGATTTTTTTGCGATTACTATAACTTGCTCTACGAGAAGTTAATTATAAATAAATCAATTTATCATCTCCATAACATTAACAATCGTCATTTCATTTCGAATTAAATTTCAAAAAAAAATAGTTGCCAAATTTACACAAAATTGAAAAAGTGCTCCCGCATAGTCACAGTCTAAACGCATTTGCAAATAAATCTGTGCGACATTTTCACTTATACTATGCTTAGCTTGGCGGCATTTTCACATTTTTCAATAATTTTCACAAAATTGTAAAAGTGCTCCAGTACATAAACAGTCTAAACGCACTTGCGTAAACATTTCTACCAGAGTGGCGCTTAGACTGTGCTTAGCCTGGGTGATTTTTTGAATTTTTAATCCAAAATTACAAAAAAAAATTTTGAAAAAAAAATTAGAAACAAAAAATTTTTTTTTCCAAAATCAATTATATTGTTGAAAGAAGCAGAAAGTTCTTTGAATCATTTAAATCGGACGCTTAGTTCTCTCAAAAACAGCCATTTTTTTAACATTTAGCTCTGTATCTCCGAAACCTCTGGCCCCACCTTTGCCAAAAACTAATCAGCACATCTCCCTATCAATAGGAATCGAATGTTTTTTAAACCATTCAAATCGGTTGATCCGTTCTCTCAAAAACTCGCTTTCTATTTTTTGCACTCTTTGCTCCATATCTACGTAACGGCTGGACCTGCCTTTGCCAAAAACTAATCAGCACATTTCCCTATCAACAGAAATCGAATGTTTTTTAAACCATTCAAATCGGTTGATCAGTGCGCCCGAAAACGTGGACGAAAAAACGCGGACATACAAAACACACACACACACACACACACACACACACACATCCATTTTTTCTGAAGTATGCCAAAATGTTCAGAAACCTTCAAAACGTCGAGAAATGTAAAAATTTTTGATTTCGATTTTTGGACGATTACTATAACTTACCCTACGGGAAGTTAAAAACAAACATTGTGTTTTGTATTAAATCAACAGCGTGTTGCAACAAAAGCAAGGAAAGCACGAACATTTTTAACGAATATTTCATATATAAAATCAAAGCGAATACGAAATAGAATGCTGTCAAATTCTTTGTTTTTGTTTCACGTATTGAATTAACAATTCATCAAAATACTAACCAAAAATCTGCAAACAATTTTATCGCCAATTTATGCTATTTGATTATTTGTCTACCAAAGCACTGAATTTAAATAAAATAAAAATAAACACCAAAACTCAAACACGCCAAAACACAAACACGTTGAAACTAATGCGCAGCACGAAGCAACATAATGGATTACTGAACACACAGAACACGTGACTTGAACATGACCACAGATTAATAGATGCACTCACTCGACTAGACGCAGGTCTGCCAACGCAGGCAAAATGTCAATGGCGCCAGATTCAAGTTCATCTTTTGCGGAGTGAAATGCTAGTACAGAAATCTCTCCTTGCATTATATTGAGCTTGGCTAATATAATATGTCGACAATTGTAAATCTGTAAATAGTGTTTATATTAAAATAAATTTTATTTTTTAACTTCCCGTAGAGTAAGTTATTGTAATCGTCGTTTTGAAAGTTTCTGAACATTTTGGCATACCTCAGAAAAAATAGATGTGTGTGTGTATGTATGGATACAATTTTTCGCCCACGTTTTCGAGCTCACAGATCAACCGATTTGAATGGTTCAAACACATTCGATTCCTATTGTTAGAGAGATGTGCTGATCAGTTTTTGGCAAAGGCAGGTCCAGCCGTTTCTGAGATACCGAGATCAATGTTCGAAAAATGTCAGTTTTTGAGTGAAATAAGCAGAGTGAAACGATTGCTTTGGAAAAAAACGTCGATTTTCGGCAAAAAATCTGGTCATACACACACACATTCGATACAGAATGGCTAGAAACGTCGAGAAATCATAAAATCGGAACATAAGATCGGTCGAGAATCGGATTTTTTGATGAAAACAAACTTCTCCTTCGGGAAGTTAATAACTGGGTAATGTCTAGATTCTAGACATTACCCAGTTATTAACTTCCCGAAGGAGAAGTTTGTTTTCATCAAAAAATCCGATTCTCGACCGATCTTATGTTCCGATTTTATGATTTCTCGATGTTTCTAGCCATTCTGTTCATGTTCTAGACTCTAGGCCATGTTCTAGACTCTAGAACATAGATAACTAAACATAATAATAAAATATAAATATAATAATAAAAAAATAGTTTAGAATGAATTTAGAACAGTATCATTTCATTTGATGTTGATTATTGAACACCCAGTCACAAGGTATGTAAAAAATAGTTGCTAAGGTGTAATTTAAGAATAAAATTTTAATTTTGAATATACTATATTATGGGACTGATTCTGCCGCATAACAGACAAATGTTATGACAAGGCTATGTTATGAAGAACGTTCCATACAAATTCGTTCTAAATATTTACAAAGTCATGGGTTGCTGAGCAGTCAGGCATATTTCTCAGGTTGTCAATAGAAAACCTTACGTAGAAATCACATAAATATCAAAAAACGATGTTAGATAACAGGGTGTTTCTGACCCACCTTCATAACATACGAGTGACGTTGCTGTTTATGTGTAAAACAGCCTGAATGCATGGCAAATACATGACATTTTGACAGTATTCAGTATGATTCAGTAGCATAATGTATGGAACTTGGACCGTAATAAGGCCTTGCCATAACATTTTCCTGTTATGCGGTAGAATCGGTCCCGACCTTGAAGACTCTTTTTGTAAGTATTTAATAGATGTAATTGTTAATTTCAGAACAACCAACCAGGAGTCGTTGATTGTCACATTTGATAAGGAAACTTTATATTGGTATTACAAAAAAAACAAAAATTATTAACACTTCTAGTTACCTTTTTCTTTTTTTTATTTCAAAGGATTCTTAAAAATCTGAAAATTATTATCATTACTATACGTTATAATAACTTACTTAGATACTAATATAATTTGTACTTATTATTAAAATATCTGATAATTTGTGGAGCAATTCTGCCGGAACAGAGCTCATAAAATAGCGTTGTCATGACAACGCTCTCTTATGCTTATTTTTGGTAGTGAAAATTATGAAAATGTCTATCTATTTATTTTGTAGGGAAAAAGATCCAAGTAGAGGCGACAGCCTGAAGACCATTATAATTGAACACCCAGTCACAAGTAATTACAGGTGTGCATGTGGAGTTATCTCCGAATAAATGTATATTACCCTGTTTTGCAGGGTTAGCATTTGCCACATACGTATCGTACAAAACACATAATTTAGGGTATTGTACGATTGAACATACGACCCTCACGATAACTCGTCATTCCACGATAATTCAGTAAAATGAAGATAATAATTCATCAGCACAACTCATTATTGATTTCACACAAATAAATAATAGATAAAGTCTTGCTCCTGATAATAATACTAATGTAGCAAATTCATCAATGATAAGCATAATTGCTCCAGGTCAGAGCAAATACCCGTCGCTTGGCACAAAATGGAAGATTTGGATGAGTGGCCATTCATTTTCTTCATCTGAAAGTATATCATATAAAGATCGCGCCCGTTCAGAAGTTATGCGCTTTGATCGGCGATCATGTATTCAGACTCGTATCTTATTTATGGCAAAAAAAAGTCTCGAGGTTGCCTGCATGTCAAATATAAATATATGTTTAAGGCGATCAAAAAAAAAATACGGCGGATACAATAAAAATAAATCTCTACGTGAAGCGTATGCATTGAATTATAATACGAAAACTCATTGATTAGGAACGATCCAGTTACTTGCGCCAGATATTTTGACCACAAAGTTAACAATTTTATGTGGTTGCTGCGACAAACAAACAGTATTTTCGGCGAGTACGAGGTGGTATACAGCTACGAACGAGTCGATTTCCAACAGCGCGGCAACAACCCCATGAGCACATTTATTATGTCTAAATAATGCACCAAAATATAAGACAAATTGTGATGAAAGCAATAATAAAAATTTTATTGATTCATTACGTCTCAATATAATCTTGATAATTCATATTTCAAACTGCAAATACATAAACATGGAAGGACATGTTACAAAGGACAGCGAAACAAGAAATACCATTTCCATATTCCATATCCAGTTATGAAAAGGACAATGATATTAGAGCCGCTAAGTAAAGATGAAAATCAACTAAACAATATAAAACAATACGCGATCTAATGAAAAAATTGTACAGAGATAATAAATATATGAGTTACGAGGATATTTTGAAAGAATTGGGAATGAACGAAACTGAATATATATTGTCTATCCGTAGTTCATTGAAATAAAGACGAGTATTTTTAAAAAGATCTAGTCTGGAAGTAGCTGTCAACGCTTACAATTCCAATATACTAAAATTATTTGAGTCCAATATGGATCTTCAGATTATATTAGACGAATATGCACTAATAAGCTATGATACTAATTATATTAGTAAGATAGAGAGAGGACTATCCAAGCTTTTGAGAGAAGCAGCTGCGGATTGCGACAACAACAATAAAGTATTAAAGAAAAATTGTGTATTTTAAATAGTAATTTAATGTCTGCTCAAGAAGCCGTATATAATGTGCTTTCGTTGTCTTTGTCGAAACAGAGTAAAAAGACAATCTTTATAAATACTCGGCCAACGACTGAGCGAGTGTTAATGTTAAAGTCGATCGGCAGTATAAAACAATTAAACAAGGATTCAACAGAAATATATGTGGCCGATTTATTTGCTAAATATAGCAAACGGGATGAAAGTTTAGAGTATGTTTGTATGGCTGAATTCTCAGCTAATTATGAAAGTAAAAACAAAAGATCATTCATGTTGATGACGATGTTGACATCAGTGAAAAAGAAGTGGAAATAATAAACCGCCAAAAGCCTATATGCTTAATAAGATATATTATGTCAAGACCCGGCCAATTATTATAGAGAAAATATATTGTTATTCATGCCTTGGCGAAATGAGTTGCAAGAGGTGGAAAATTTCATAAAAGAATAATTGAAGATAACCACTTTAAATTTTCTATTATAAGTGACGAAGTTTTAGAAGATGCACCAAAATTAATTGAACTGGAACAACTTCAAGATGATGATGAACATATCGATCAAAATTCACTCGAAAGCAATATTGATATATTACAACAAGAGGGTAATAAAACGACAAATAATAAAACAAAAATGACCTCAACAAACAGTGATATGCGTGCCCCAATAGCGTTTTCCAAAATCAATTGTTTGAAATGATGCTACATTTAAATATTAAGCAGCGGGAGTTTACTATGCATATATTGAAGTTGTTCAAAACAAAACGGAAAAATACCGTTTAAAATATTCTTAAACGGTCTGCCGGTGTGGATAAAAGTATAGTAATAAATACATTATACCAACTGATAACAAGTTATTTCGACAGTCTTCCCGGTGGAGATTTAGATAAAATAGTGGTATGCTGTGTGCCCCGTCAGGAAAAGCTTTCCTCATTAATAGTGTCACGTAGCATTCCGCGTTTGCTTTGCCTTGCAGACTATTTGGCGTAAACTTAGCAGAACTATCTAGCGATGTTGCCAATACAATTCGCGAGCAATTGGCAAAAATTCAACTATTATTATTGACGAAATATCCATGGTAAGTTGCACGATACTAAGTCGTGTTTATACACGATTAAGGCAAATAAAAGGTATCAATGATCTGTGTTAGCTGTTGGCGATCTTAATCAATTACCTCCGGTAAGGGATAAGCCTGTTTATCAAGTGTGTCGCGCCACAATGAAGTGGCATCATTCTTTGATGTTAATCCTCTGTGGAATACGTTTGATTTTTTTGAATTAACAGAGATAATGAGGCAAAAAGAGAATTTAGTATTAATCAATGCACTAATCAATTTATCGAAAAATAAAATGACACAGAAGATAATTTAAAATTAATACGGTCCAGAGAAGTTAAACGAGAGGAGGTTCCAGAACTGCAATATGGTTGTACGGGACTAATGAGAACGTTGCAGCATATAATAAAATAAAGATTGAACAAAATGCAAATCCGTTAATAGTCTCGACAGCCGATCATGTTTTTTTCTAAAACTTTATCAATAAACAAAGTAGAAAACTATTTTAAATTCTCTTTAAAAAAGACAATAAAAACGACGGAAGATTGGATTGGATTGGAAAAGACTATTGATTTCAAAATTGACATTAAGTATATGCTTACGAGCAACATCGATGTAGTTGACGGCCTCGTTAATGGCGCTTGCGGTATTTTGAAATATATCACTTTCGATAAGACGAAAAATACGCCAGAAATTTTATGGCTAGATTTTCAGCTTTCTAGAGTTGGAGAAAGGCCCAGAAGTATTCACAGGGAATATATGTTGAATGGCGAAATTGAAAATAATTTGACGCCTATAAATAAATTGCTCTGCGGATAAATTCCACAAGATGAAGAAAAGTACATTTTATTAGAGAGCAATTTCCGATCGTAGTTGCTGAGGCCATAACAATCCATAAAAGTCAAAGCCAAACTTACGAAAAGATTTGACAAGATTTGACTTAATAACACAAAATAGAAATACTTATTGTACAGATGCAATGTGTTGCGCTTAGCCGCGTAGCGAATTTAAAAAGACTATATATCTTGGGAAAGTTTTAATCAGATAATTCATGTAAGAGGTTGGAAAACATCGATGCAAATCCTGCTTTGAACGAATTAAATCGTCTAAGAGAAACGAAGCAATTAAAATTATCCTATAATGATTTAAAGGCTAAAGCGGTATTAAAAATCATTTACCACAATGTCGGAACATTGAACAATAAACTGGCTCATAATATTCATGATAAGTGGTTTCATCGCGGTAATACTATATGTTTAAGTGAAACACAATTATAAAATTATATTGGGTCAGACATGAGTGAAAAAAGTCGAGGATATAATAGTTTATTAAAAAAAATAATCATTTTGTAAAATCTATAACTGCAGAATATAGGTTCAATGATAAAGCATCGGTCGAATTAATTCTTATCAATTTTAATAATCTGGATACAAATCGCCAAAAGTTAAAAAAGCGATGTTCGAAGCCGCTTTTATGAAAATTATAGAAAAACTTCGAGATAAGAGAAAACTTGTACTAATTGGCGATCTAAATTTAATATCATTAATTCCGTATGCGATCACAAAATAATACTTAATTATTTCGAAAATTTAATTTATATACTAAATTACCGACGAAATGATATAACGACAAATTTAATTACACAAATAGACGTCGTTTTGGAAATGGAAATAATAACAATATAGAAGCCGGGGTATACGAAAGTTATTTTATTTATAATAAGCCAGTATATGCAATTTTACATGAAAATTGTTTTGAGAAAAAAGTGTTAAAAAAGTGAAGAATCTCGAGAACGCTGATCTCGAGATTGCGATGCTACGATATACACTATGCTACTATACTGATACTACTACACTACTACTACACTACTACTGCTTGCTGCTACTGCTATACTGTCTGCTAATGCTCTGTCTTCAATTAGTACCACTAATACTGCTTTTACAGCTATTCCTTCCGCTACTAATATTAGAACAATTTTGAAACGCACAGAAATGATTTTACAAAATGTTATAGAACTAACTTACTCTAACTTGAATGATGAGCATCTCATAACTCAGCAAAAGCTAATATTATCGAGAAATAACAAACTTGTGATTCAATTTAGAAATTTATTTTCTCACAATCCTGTAACAAACTATAATAGTATAACAAACTATAATAGTATAAAATCTTGTGCTATAGAACATAAAAATGTGTACAAGGATTTTCACGAAGATTTCAAAAATTATTTTAGAATTATAAGAACCACCGCAATCGGAAATTGTTTTTATGACGGCAGTTTCTCGTAATATATGCGGCAATGAACAGTTGTCGTTTTCGACGACGAAATGCGTTTACCTTTCATGAAATTCTGTCAAAAGTTGGATTGTGCTAACAGAAAATCAGATTGTAGTTGTGATCCATTAACAACAGATTGTTTTCGGTTTTTGGATTTGAAAAGACAAATTAGATTGCATGCAACAGATCAACTATTGGCTAATACCCACACGCATTACTACTTAGCAAGAGCTCTTAATCGCGATGTAGATGTTTTTTTTTCAGAAGTTCAACTAACAATAAGAGTAACGTCGTCCAATATATTTACACTGTTTATCGGCATCCAAGTGAAGATTACTATAATATGCACCACAACAAGAGCCCATACTTTTATTTAATTCAAGTTATCAGCATTATTAAGCTATATTACCAACAACCAATATTCAATTCAGCAACATTATTCAAAAACCACCACCAATTTCACAAAAAATACTTAATTATAACAAATTTACACGGACTATATAATCCAAAATAACAAATAGAACCAACAGAAAATAATGTATAACCTTAATATACCTACAAGATGAGCAAAATCGTCAAAATGAGTATAGGTTACGTAATGAAGTATAACGGTAGGAAACAATCAAGAATTAGAAAACGCCGATGACATCAAATATTTGGGAAACATTCGGACCAGAGACGAATACTGCAGGATTGAGATCAGGGCAAGGTTCACGATCATTATTATTGGAACATAGCCTGGATCTATATTGTAAAAAATAGTGCATGGTGCACAAAATCGTCGAAGCGAATTGAGAACAGAAAAAAAAGTTTACAATGAGAAAACGATATTAGTAGCAATACAGGTATTGATTTTTACAATGTGAAAGCACCACCAGCAAAAGTAATAAATGAAGTTTAATATAAGTATAAGAAAAGGAAAATATGATTCTAACGGAAGAAACATTGTAAGTGTGTAAATAATGGAATACAGAACCATTCGAAATTTGGATCAATATAACATCAGTGAATGGAAATGGAACTCTAAGAACTCTAAGATTGGGTTTGAAAATAATAAATAATTTACCCTCCCTACCAACCAAACGTCCGCGTCGTAGAGCTAAATCATGTTCGTTATGGTTCCAAATCAAGTATTCTAAGCTTCGTTCTGCTTGTTGGGCAAGCATGCAGCCTAGATCTACGATATATTAATTGTGTAAATGTATAGCACAACATAAATTACTAATGTATTATTTGTTTGTTTATATATATATATATATATATATATATATATATATATATATAGTGTGCGTATGTATATGTCTACCTGTTATAAAAAATGTACATAACAATGTATAAAGAATAAAAAATATTTTATGGTTTGTTTATTTTAAAATAAAATAAAATGTCGATACTTGAATATTTAACAAATTTCAGATTTTACGATTTTTTTTCAATATGGTATATTTTTGCACATAAATGATTTATTATGGTTTACAATTCTATTAAAAGTTCCCAATCATTGATCAACTGTTATTGATTATTGATTATTTTTAATTTGAGATTTTAACTTTATATATTTTCGTGTATCGATCCAATAATGTTGTCTTTTGTAAGATGATGCAATAATGTATTAGTTTTAATAATTTTCATAATGTTTTTCTTTTTTAAATATTTTCTCGCTTTCTTTTTTACGCGTATTAATGTTGGCCTCAGTTCTGCCGGGTCAGCATTGTCTGGTGCTCAATTCGCGGCTTTATCGATCGATCTACAATACATAATATGATTGGGATATGATTTCTTTGCATATCGATCACAACGGCTATCGCGACCAGTTTAGTTATACATCGTATGCGGCACTGTAACTAAAAGACTAGCCAACTTTCGTTAATTAGAGCATATTGCAGCAGGCATAATTTGTATTTTAGAAGTCGTATCTCTGGTCTTGCCAAATACGGACCTGTAACCGAGGGTTGGATTAACGTTCTAGTGTGGTGTACAGCTAGAACGACCAGTGACACTTTTTCGCTTATCAAATAGTTTTTTCTCTTCTTCATGTTTGTTTAATTTTTACTAATTTTAATGTTTTATTACTTCATAACACTTAGTTTTTCTATCATATGCGTAACTTATTTATTCTTACCTATGTATCCTATCCGTGTTATCATTATTGCACCATCCGTTTTTTTCGCCATTTTAGTATATTCGAATCATGTTTTTTATATATGTATATATCGT
>NW_020539315.1:0-22515 GCF_003426905.1 Ctenocephalides felis
AAAAAAAATGACAGAATATCGATTTCGAATAAAATGATATTTCAATAAACTTCCTATCCATAGTGAAGAAAATCATTAATCATTTTTATATATCCTTACGTTTCAGAGGTTTCTGAAATTTTGGCATACCTTAGAAAAAATGATGTATGTATGTTGTGTGTATGAGTATTCGGTACAAATTCGTCCACGATTTCAAACGATTCAACCATTTGAATGATTCCAAAAACATTCGATTCCTATTGATAAGGGGACGTGCTGTTTTTTGAATAGGCAGGTCCCGCGTGCTTTCCAAATGTGCCAAAAATAGTAATTCAGTTTTTGAGAGAACGGAGCGTTTCGATTTCAATAATTCAAAAGGATTTCATTTGTACTGACAAAATGAAAAACTATTTTTGGAAACGCAGGTCTAGCGGTTTCGGAAATCGAGTATAAAAGTAAAAAAAAGCCATTTGGCAGTCAAGATATTTTCCGTTAAATTTTTTACTGTTTTAATCAGTAAATAATAGATTAGACATATGCACATCAAATTATCATCTATTTTATAAAGACTTTATCATAAGTATAAATTTTGTTTACATTTTTATTGATTCTGTAACATTGTTTATCCGTTAGACTGAGACGCAGTGCTTACGCGCTTTAATAATACATCTCTACGCAGCTAAAGCAGCGCGATTGTTTTGAAATTTCAAAAGTTCAAAAATTTCAAAATATTCAAAATATTTTTTTATTTTTAAAAAAGTCAATTTATTTTCAAAAATTTTAAAATTCTCAAATAAATGTTTCCAAATGAAAACAGCTCAATTTGAATCGAGTTAGAGTTTAGGAGCTCACGGACCTGCCCGGGAAGTGCAACCCTTTATTGTTCATATATATGAAGGGAGGTTAAGTGGTTCATAATATTCTTATATATATTAATTAATCATAATTAATAATATATATTATTAATCTGTTGTGTGTGGATAACATTTCATTAATTTCCATATGTATATAACTTAGCGTGCTCATCCTGACTTTATTAGCAAAACTAGTTTTTAATAAATAAACATAGAAAGGTCTTTCGGTGTAACAGGTTTATGAGTGATAACTAATTATGAGATATAAAATTTGAATATTGTATGTTCGAATAAGTAATAAACACAGTAGCGTATTGATCAGCGGTCACCAACCAGACGGCAACCTGGATACATCTCTTCTCAATAAATACAAAACTATTCAAAATTCGTTGAGTTAATTAACTAAGATTGCAAATAATATCATAGGATCAAGTTGCACCCAATACAAATTTATTGCGCTTGAGAACATAGTAACTTTTATTTCTTTTTCCTCGATTATTTAAAGTTCACTTTGATTCTTGTGTTTCTCTGCATTTGTTCCCTGCGCCTCGATTACAATTGCCTGTATTTTTACATTTCGCCCAACGTATCATCGTATTCATCCTTTCTTAGTCTTTCAGTATTTTCATTTTATTAGTGATGCCATCAGTGATTTAGATATGGACATCATATTTTATCAGTGATTGAGATATGGGTCGGATCCAGTTCTCTTCATAAAGATGAGTTCTTTCCTTTCCTACACTTCCTTATTAAGTATTTCTTAGATTGTTAGCTTATCAACTCATTTTACTTTTTCAATCTTCTCCACTGCCACACCTCGAATATATACAGGTAATTTTTTTTGTCCTTCTTTAAGGTGCGTAAGGAACCATGCGCAGAATGTTGAATTTAAAAAAAAAATCTGCAAGTCTTCTCAAATTTCTTCTGATCTACCTAGTGTAGTAACCGTTCTTGTTTAAAATCTTCCTATTCCTGATCTCCAACCGATATCCTCAAAATATCATATCTTTTTGACATTGTCATTCTCGATTCGTCGATGTATGATTCCATATAATCTTCCCACTTATTGATTACCATGCACATGTAAACAAATGCAATGTCAAGTATTGAATTAATTTAAATTATGTGAATACATAGAAATAGAGACTGCAATTATTATTACAACTAGCTGTAAGTTGAATTCTGTCTTAAGGCAATTAAGGCATCGTGCCTTAAGGCAAATTGCTGGAACTTCCCGTACCAAAAATTATTATTTTTTTAAAAACGTTTAACATTTTTGAAAACAATTTACTTTGAAAAAATAAGATTTTTGAGAAACTATAGATTGGACAAAAAATTACTTTTTTTTGAAATTAAAAAAAAAAAAATAATAAATAATTTTTTTTTTTTTTGAAAAAAAAATTTTTTTTTTCTTTATTTTGACATATTGTGAAAGATCTGAACTTTTTTTCAAAGCAATCGTACTGCTTTAACTGCATAGGGACAAAATATAAAGCGCGTAAGCGCCGCGTCGCTGTCTAACGCATAAGCATTGGTAAGGAACCTATAGGAATGTTAACAAAATGTATACTTATTGTTAAAATCTCTATAAAATATCTGATAATTTGATGTGCATATGTCTAATGATCATTTTTGACCGCCAAATGACTCATTTTCCTCTATATCTTTTTCCTCTATATCTCCGAAACCGCTAAACCTACCTTCATGAAAATTTTATCGATTCTTCATCTTGTCAATACAAGTAAAATGTTTTTTGAATTATTCAAATCTTTCTCGTTCTCTTCTCTTAAAAACTGAGTTACCGTTTTCGGCACTTTTTGCCCCGTATCTTCGGAACGGCTAGACCTGCCTTTGCCAAAAACTAATCAGCACGTCTCCTTATCAATACGAATCGAATGTTTTTCGAATTATTCAAATCGGTTGATCCGTGTTCCCGAAATCGTCGACGAAAATTTGTATCCGCACATACATACACACACGCCACATACATACATACACACACACACACACACACACACATACATCCATTTTTTCTAAGGTATGCCAAAATGTTCAGAAACCTTTGAAACGTAAAGATATATAAAAATTTTCATTTTCGATTTTTTTGCGATTACTATAACTTGCCCTACGGGAAGTTAATAAATATTTGAAGAACTATAAAATAAATAAAACAACACGAGCACGATACTGTTACTTGATAATGCCTGTAAAAATTCTTTGAAAATTTTAATGTGATGTAATACACACCAAATCAAATTTTCTTAAAATTATTATTGAAACCAAGCTAAGGAGCCGATTCTGCCGTAAAATAGATCAATGTTATAGCAAGGCTATGGCATCTAAGAGTTTTCATAAATAGTGGTACTAAAACAGTATAAATCTAATGTGGTTGCTGTCCAGTCAAGCATTTTAGGAAACCTGACCTAGAAAACCCACAAATGTAAAAAAAAACTATGTTTTCATAACTGCATCTTTAAGATATGGCTTGGCAGCATATGAGTAAAGTTGCATTTCATAAGTAAAACACCTGATCGCACAGCAAATACATGGCATTTTGACTTAATTTAGTAGCATTTTGTATAAAAACTGGAACGTAAGATAGCCTTACAATTAACATTGGTCTAGTTTACGGCAGAATCGGCCCATAATTACAATTTTTGTTATGTGAACTGATGAATTTTATAATTGATGCAGCAATGCCGAAGAAAAACAATATTTACTTTAGAACATATTGCTATCTATATTTCTCTGGCGCATATCGAACCTGAAACACTTTGCATAAAGACCAAAGCCCAAACTAGTTCAAAACAGAAGGTTCAGTATGGTATATGTGGTAAATGGTATATGATAATGCAAGAGAAATAGTTCAACAATAAAATGTACTTGCTTGAGACAAAGGAGATTTGCCAACTGGTAGTAGAAAACAGGAGACCATAAGAAAATTAGAATAAAATGATAATTATGATAACTTCTTAGAAGCTATAATATCAAGTGAAAAAGATTATTGTAATAAATTTAAAATATCTTCAGTATTCCATACGTTTCGACGTTTTATATCTTGCTATCAGTGAATAAATTAAATATAACGTGCAGTAATAGTACAAAATATAACAGTTATAAAATTTGCACCAAAACACTTCAATTACTAGTAATAACTTTTAAAACAATTTTAAATTCGGAATCTGTATATAATAATAATTATAAATTATATAAAAACTTATAATTTGGTTGTTTTTTTACAAAAATACATAATATAAATAAATATTGTACTTATTGTACTACATAAATTGCAGACGTATTTTTTAATTTTTAAAGTTTAAAGGTTGACAGCCGCTGTAAATGAACATATTCTAGCAATGTTTTCAAGCTGGAACTTTGACAAGGTTATCTTTGTTTATATCCTTTCCCTTTTACTAGCGTGCTGTGTGTACACGAAGAGCACAATAAGCCTTTGTGAAAAACAACAATCGATATTATTCTTATAATTATACTTATTTACTCGTTGTAACGAGGTTTGCAAAAGTAAGAAATTGTCTGGTAATAGTGATACAATAATTAGAAGACAACTAGAATTTTGGCTCATGAGAATCATATAAATCTAGAGAAATCATAGGAATCTAGATGCAGCTAATAATTGTTTTTTGCACCACATGGTAAATATTTTAATTGGTTAATTTAACTTCGTTTTGATCTGCCCAATTAATTCTCAAATACTTACTTTATGTTGAGCCCGTGGTGGCATAAACGGTTAAGGATGTGGAATGCACAAACTAGCACAAACTAGTCCCGGTTTACAATCTTGGTCAAATTCGACATCAAGCAGCATGATATCAAATTTCTACTTGAGGTTACAGATCTCAAATATAATCTTAAGCTCCATATAAAAAGATGTACCGCAACGCAACAGTTATCATTTTTAATATATACGTATATATATATATATATATATATATATATATATATATATATATATATATATATATATATATATATATATATATATATATATATATATATACATATATATATAGTGTATTGAGCGACTTGTAACGAATAACATATAATGCTAATTTAGGTTTCCATATTCTAAAATTTTAAATTGATTTAAACACACTGATGATGAGACAAACCTAGTCTCGAAAAGTTTGTGAAAATTATTATTTAATAAATTAGTGCAAAAAAAGAGTGTTGTTTGTTCATATTTCCAAATTAATATATATATATATATATATATATATATGTATATATATAGTCAACAAAAAAAAGGGTGGTTGACCGGTGGGTTGCCCTCTCAAGAAAAATATCTGGGTTAAGATGTGCGTTAGAATAAAAGTTCATAGAAAAACGTAGCTCTGATCCCTATTGATGTAAAAAAGACAAATTTATGTTAATTGAATTGCTTTAATGTTACTAAAAATTTGTCTAATTGTAAGCATATATTTGGATTGGCCTGATTGCTTATATACTAAAGACTTTTCATATTGCAAAAATGTATTCAACTTTGAACAGGGTCCTTCGCGCAGATTTGCAACAAGTCGGGTTCCGGACAAAATCCTTGTCAAGAACAACCCCGATATCGAGCAGTAGTGATATTATTGACTTGAAAATATATATCTTAAATTTGTTTCCAAGTGAAAACAGCCTTTTCCGGACATTGCTGCACCAAATTGAATAATAAGTCAGCTCTATAAGATAAATTCTAATAATAAAATAATCAAATATAGATAGATCAACCGTTGGGTTACCATCTAAAAGTACGTCGTTAGGAGAAGTTTCAGCCCAACAGCTTATAGGACGTAAAATTCTAAGTAAAAATATTGCTGTTAAAATATGATAAAACAAAAACTTTGGACGAGGTTATCTAATACTTAATTCATATAAATGAATCTAAGTTTTAAACTTTTTATTTATTATTATTACTGTAGTTTGGTGCAGAGATTAATGGTGCATAGCGTTATGACTTGAGACAGAATTTTTTCTATTGCATAAATAAATATTAAATAAACGTTTAGAAATTCCATTATCCGTGGTACTGTGGTAAGAGCACAAGACTCCAGATTTGATACCCCCATCGAAAACCTTATATCAAGTAGTAGTAGTAGTAATATCCGTTTTATTTGAAAATATAGATCTTAAATACATTTCCAAGAGGTAATAATCCTTCTCTGACATTATCTCATATCAGCAGTATTAGAGAAATTCTAAAAATTCAAAAAATCAAGTTTACATAGCCAAACCATTGGGTATAATACTTCTTATTTACAAAAAATATTACGTATAGTGGATTACTATTTGCATAGTATGTGTAAAACGTGAGCTCGCTCGTAGGTAAGTGGCTAGAACGACTCTACCTGGATCAGGGGTCCCGGGTTCGATTCCGCTTCGAAGAGTTTGTTGTCAAGCAGTAGTGACAACGGTTTTTACTTGGAAATATAGATAGACATATGTTTCCAAGTCAAAACAGCCTTGATACGGCATTGCTGCACCATTAAGTACCACCACTATTACAGTAAATGTAATAATAAAATTCATCACCAAAGATGAGACAATGATGGCAACTGTTTGAGTTGCCATCTATAATAAGACAAACGAAGTTTGTAAGGATTCATCACAACATAGGACCCATGAGTTGTGATCGCTGTTCAAATAAATAAATAAAAAAATGCAAAACGTAAATATATTTTTGTATCCGCACAATATTCAAACAAAACCTTTACTGGACGTGCCATGACTGTATTTTTCCAATATTTTGTTGAAATGCCGTGATTCTCTATCTCCGTCAGACGATCCGTTGGATGGGCACACACACCATCAGGTTCCGCTTGAATCTCCGGGAATATCGAACAATTCATTTGTTTTTTTTTTCTCCGGATGTCGCTAGCCTTGACTTTTCTTTCACATATTCAAATCGACTTGAATAAAACCGGTGCAGAAGTGATTTAAAATTTAAGTAATTATATCCTTAATGTATTATATTATGCTTATTATAATGATCCATATAACCTCGTATTAAATTACTTTAAAACGCCAAAATGAATTAGATAAAATTCAGAATTTATCAGGTAGGTATATAATAGCGCGGCTTGGGTACACAATAGCACAAGAAATATATATATATATATATATATATATATATATATATATACACCTAAGTCTGTTTTTACACGGTCTTTTTGTACACGGTTTTGATATAACACGGTTTGAAAATTGAATATTTTTAAATTTTTTACACGAATTTATTCCATTTAGCACGATTTGAAATTTTATGTACCTAAATTTTTTTTTGTCAAATTAAATTTTTGCGAAGTATGTTCATATCACAAAAAAGTATTTATGAAAGAAAAAAGTCTGAAACCATCGATAGTATCGATAGTTTGCGAACACTAGCTTAAAGATTTAAGTGAATTCCCCTTTAGCGCGTACAAACAATTTTTACTGGTCAAAGCAAATGTGAATAGCACTAATTTAATTCTTGTTCTTAAAAATTCTTGTTTTTCACCAATTTTAATAGGTTTTAGAGATTAGGAACAAATCACCCATTTTTGTATAAGATCAATGTCTTTTTTTACACGTTTTTTTTTTACACGGATTCTTCTGGAACCAATCTCCGTGTAAAAACAGACTTAGGTGTATATATATAATAGTATCAACAAGTAGTACCGCACTGGATAGTGAAAACAGACCCCTATTGAAAATAGACTTTCAATATTAAAAAAGTAGTCTAATTATAAAAACTAATCAATGTTTGAAAAATAAGCAATTCGACTTTGTAGCAATGACTACTAATTTTTATGCTCGTGTTCAAATCTTGACAATATGTTTTTTTTTTTCATTCTACTTAATTTTATTTTTGTCTTGTATAGATTTATTATATAAATTTCTCAAATATAAATAGATCTGATTTTTAGACAAAATATTTTGTCTTAGTTCAGTTATATTTTTCTTTACAGGTATAGCCTATCAACGCTAGTATAGGGTATGGTGCGCTGACTGAAAGCAATAATGTGAACTTGTTCAAACATACTTACTACCTTATTCTCCCTATGATTTGAAATAAAAAGTCTTTTAAAACTAAAAAAACTAACCTTATTCTCCCTTTGGATCCTATTTCAAAATCAGTATAGTTATTTGTTATGACGACTGTCACTACCGTATACTGGCACAACCGTACCCAGCCTCCTCCACTTTTATATACTAAAGTATAAATAATTCTGACTAGAATTTCAGGACATCGATACATTGTAATATTTTGACCGATTAGTTAAATGTTAACTGTAAGTTAACATTTTAATTGATTTTGATTTTGACTGTCCTGACTGAGCTTGTGTCCTGCGACACTCTTTTGTCTAATTGTTGCCCTTTTTTGTCTAATTTGATTTTATGACTAATCTTTCGTATTTGAAGACAGCATTTCAGTATTTCCACGTAAACGAATGTTCAAGTTTCCATTTAATTTACTATTCTACCGGCTAAATGGTATATTAACAAAATTATTGCTGATCAAAGATGGTGGCACAACCGTGCCTTGACTCCCTTTTTATGCGCATATACACTAGTACTACGTGACAATAGTACTACGCGTATACATAATACAACAGTACTATTTGGGTAGGTACTACGAGGTTACATAATAGTACTACGCACGTATATATTAGTCCTTTGTTTGTATATACATAATACTATACGTGAGCATATAACAGTTCTACGTGAGTATATAATACTATACGTGAGTCAAGAACTCAACTATAGTGCTACGTCTATACATAGTACTAAGAGTGTACATAATAGTACTGCGTGAGTATAAGACTACATGTATGTATAATGGAACTATACTCGTATGTGCATACAATAATTCTTCGTAAAAAATATGTTCTGAATATACATACCAGTGTCAAAATTTCGAAATTTTTCAAAATATATAAATTTATGAAATTTTTAAAAAGAATTTATTCTGTTCAGTTTAGACTTCTTTGTTCATATACATGTACATGTTAGCGTATTTTTATATTCTCGTTTAGAAAAAAATCTGCAACTATTCTTGATACAAAATAGTGATTGTACATATTCAGAGCATTTCACAAACATTTAAACCATTGTCTGATATATTCTTTGATAAGAAAATCTAACGTGATATGGCCGTATATACACTTTTTTTTTTCAAATGAAACGCCGAGATCACTAGACCGTTTCTATGTTCGTTTGTGAGTTCGCCGCTCTATTTATTCGCTTTTCACAGACATTAGATCAAGAACACATGGAAAGCATTTCGATGTATAAAAGATACATCATTTAATCAATAATTTGTTTTACCACACCAAATGTGTTTATTGCGAACACTGAAATTTGTTTAAGTAGACCTTATATTAATTGCTGTTTTGTGATAGTTGTCACACTTTTTATGGTCTATTGGTATAAATGTTAGATTTCAGCAAACTCCATGAAAAAGACTCCATAAGCATAATTCGGAGTAAATCATTTCATATCAAATATGTCATATTTCCTGCATTCTGTCAGTGATAATTTATTACCAAGTGTCTACTCGAAAGAGCTGAAGAAAAAATTGGCTTCTTATATATAATCTTGCTGGGTTATAAACAGGGAAATATAGAACAGGGCAGTAATTAAAAAAAAAAGCAATCATTAAATTAGTATAATAAAATTTATAAAACTAGTGTAAAAAATCGATTTAAGCAATAATATTTCATTATTTATTTGATCTCCCTACTTTTCTGTCTACTTTTATTTCCGGCTACTTGTTTACCCCTCATCTGTTCACTTGTCTACTTGTCCACCTATTTATCGGTCTACGTAACGACCTGTTTATCTGTCTACCTGTTAACCTGACTACTTGTCTGCTTGTATACCAGCTTATCTTTCTATTAGTTTTTCTACTAAAATAAATTTTATTTAAAATTTTAAATTCAGAATTAGCGGTTCTGTTTCAAATAGAAACAGTTATTTTTTAAAGCTACAAAAATTAATTTCATTTAAAGAAATTCAATTAATTATATGCAAACGATGATACATTTAAAATAAATACTTTACCATTAGAGAAATTATTATCACTAATAAAAATGAATTAATTTATAAAACTATGCACGACATATTGGCACGCGTTCTATTGCATGTCTTGTCTTACTTTCATTATTAACAATTATAACTGAGACCACTTTGTATAAAAATTAATTCCTTTGGTTAAGTTATGTTTTCACTTCAAATAAAACAAACTAAGATGCCAAATTCATAGGCTATGGACAGAACTTTGTTATAAATAAAAAAATGACAAAACACTAGGTGTGAGAGGCATTTGCTTTGTAGCAAGTAGCATGATCTTCCTGACACGTGTAAATACTTACTCAATCACTAAGAATTGAGATTTACATATTTAACATATATAAGTTTTGTGTTAAATAGCTATGAAATTTACAAGTTTTCGCTTTCAACAAAAACTATCATCAAAGCAATATACATTTTAGGATGTTTGTTAATTACAAAAGAACGGCCTGACCGAAATTTACCAAAAATGAATCAGCATGATTCCCAACTGATTTCTTTCGATCAGGTTTTGAATATTTAATATCGGTTCAGGATTATTTTGCTAAACCTACACAAAATATTTTGCTTTTTTTCTACTTGTGAAGAAACGGTTCATCCGATGGTCTCGGAAAACTTCAATCATCGAGAGTCCTTATCCAGCTTCATCAAATGTTTTTAAAATTATAGAAATAGATGCACAAACACACATACATATTGTTTTCAATTTTGTTGTCAAATGATTTAGAATGACTTGAAATATCGAGAAAGCATAAAATTCGGAAATCAAATTTTCCGGCAAGTACAAACTCCTTTGAGAAATTAATACAGGTCTTCTTACAATTTTGGCGCATAAATTGATTATTAATATTATGGCACTTTATGTATTTCGAGCAAATCATGTTACAATAAGCAAGTTGAATATTTTTTTTCTTTTCGTATGATAGAAACGTTCCTCAAAGGTCATTTGAAATTTGGATGAATATATTAGATGTTAATCTATTCAAATTATTTCAACAAATTGATACATCAATTGAAGAATTGAAATTTACCATAAATCGCCACCGAGATTAAAAAATCATACATATGCAAAATGGTTTCGTCACACAGGTTATTTCACGTGTCATATTTACATCTTTGTGAATTGACCGCATTACTGCATAACAACTTTCTTATTGCGACATCGAAAATTTACGAACATGCTATGAGCCTTTGCGGATATTAATGCATTAAATAAATTAACTGGACTCAGTGATTGTTTGCAGGGTTCCACACTCAAAGAGTAATTCGATTTATTCGCTCGGTCTATTCGCCCGTCCGTTCACCAGGAGGCATCCCATTTCGATAATTCAATGTTCGATTTCCAAAATAAAAATAATCAATCATCAATATAAATTTATCAATGTGTAATAACAATTGTTTTAGATATTTAAAATAATTATTATAAATGCTGTAAAATTCATCATCGTATTCGGTAGATCTAATATAAGTGCTTATCTTTGGGCGACCACTTTTATCTATGTTCATCTACAAGAACTTAAGAGTTAAGAGTGATTGGACCTAAAACAGAGGTCCCGGGTTCGATACCCACTTCGAGCAGCCTGTTGTCAGGCAGCATTGACAGCTATTTTCTCTTGGAAATATAGATAGTAATATGTTTCCAAGTGAAAATAGCCCTTTACCCGGAATTGCTGCACCAATAAAAATATTCGCCCTATTACAGAAATTGTAATAATAATATATCATATAGAGATGTGACAACTGATTGGGTTGCCATCTGTAAAACAGACTAGAATTAAGTCAAATCAGCACAACAGCTTATGGGACTATTGGGTTCTGATTGTTGTTCAAAAAATAATTTAATGAATTATAAAAAAAATCTACAAGAACGAAAACAAAGTAATCAAAACCTAGTCGACGCAAGCAATATGCATTTTGAATCACTCTAATCAAATGCGCAGTTCTCTCAAAAATTGCTATTCTTTGAACTTTTAGCTCCGAAACCGCTGGACCTACCTTCACAAAATGAAATCAATTGTTCACTTATTCGATACGATGTTTTGTGAATCATTCTAATCAGATGTGCTTTTCTCTCAAAAACTGATTGTTTTTGCACTTTTTGCTCTATATCCCCGAAACGGGTGGACCTGCCTTTGCCAAATACTAATCAACATGTTTCCTGTCAATACCAATCGAATGTTTTTTGAATCATTCAAATCGGTTGATCCATGGTCCCGATATCGTGGACGAAAAATTGTATCCAAAACATAGCACATACACATATGCTATATATTTTTTGTAAGGTATCCCAAAATGTTCAGAAAACACTGAAACGTAAAGATATTAAAGAAAATTCATTTTGGATTTTTTTGCTTTTACTATAACTTACTCTACGGAAAGTTAATAATCGACTTAATAAATAAAATCGACTTTTAAAATAATAAATAATATTTGATTTATATATAAATCTTTTATTTTACTTCTATTATTATTATCATTTTATTATTATTATGTTTTTAATTATTTAAATTTCAATAGCATATTATATTTTTAGTTATTTTATTTTTTTTTGTGTTTGATTCTACATATTTTTATGAATTTTTGTTTTTAATTTTGTATTTATTAATCTTGCCTGGCGTTTCAATGGTAATTGTATTTTAATCAAAATTATCTATTACTACTAGATGTTTTAATAGCAGATTGAAACAAAATGTTTAACAAAAATTGAAATTTAAGGGAAAAAAAAAATCAAATCAATAATAAGATTAATTTTCATAATTAAAAAGTTCTATAAGTGAAAAATTCCTATTTAACTTCCATTACATTATTAAGAAATTATGATAGAATCTAGAATAGTCAGTATCATAGTTAATATTTGAAAAAATAAAAATATGTGCAATGGGTACTGTTATGATTGGTTTATTTTTGTCTTTCAAAATAAAGGATTTGATACTTTAAATAAGTTTGCGTACAACTACAAATAGATAAGTTTCAAGTTTTGAAGCGTACAAAAATTAATTTTAATTGCAATAGAGCGATTTTGCAATTAATAATGGCAATAGAGCGACGGACGAGTGAGGTTCATTCTAACTTTTTTTTTTTTGAAGAAAGTGGGGTTTCGAATGTTTGTTCGAATGTTATAATATTGTAATAATATTTATTTATTATTTAAAAATGCAATAATTTGCCCATGCCGATCCCACTTGTTTCTGTATTTCGAACCTATGTCAAACGCGGAAGTACCAATAACTGGTCCCAAGTGATTGTAATGAAGGTTATATTTCCACACAGGCCTTTAACGTCACGAGAAAGGAATTAATATTATTTATTTAAATACTTTCAATCAAGAGTTATATATAAATAGAGAGAAATTAATAATATTTTCAATGTCAAATTTAAGGTTTAGAAAAAACAGAGAAAAATCAATTATAATATGCAAGATTTTTAATGGATATCATCGACTTGCTTATAATGTTTTCTAAATCAATTATTTTGATTTAACTTTCAAAATAACAGCTAAAACAAATAAAGGATTTGTGAAACTTTAGGGTAGAAGAAGTTAATATTGTTATTAATAAATATAAAAAACAAGTTTAAGTGGCAATTTTGCCTAAGGCAAGCTACGTGAACTTCCCGACGTGTTTAAATAATTGAGTTAATAAGAAAGCAATATATTAATTTATGAGTTATTTATAAGTATACCAACATTATATTGCAAATAACCATTGCAGATCATTCAATTTTGCACAAAGTTTACAAACATGTTACTTATTTTTGACAAGTGGTTTATGAATTACACAGAGTATTTATTAAAAGCGCGGCCGAATAATCCAAACAAATATTATTTTTAACTTCCCGAAGGAGAAGTTTGTTTCATAAAAAAATTCGATTCGCTAATTTTATGTTTTCTCGACGTTTCAAGCCATTCTAAATCGAATGAGATCAAATTTGGAAAAAGTATGTGTGTGTGTATGTGTGTGCGTGTATGTGTGTGCGTGTATGTGTGTGCGTGTATGTGTGTGCGTGTATGTGTGTGCGTGTATGTGAACAGATTTTTTGCCGTAAATCGACGTTTTCTTAAAAACGGCTGGACCGATTTAAAAAATTTAAAAGCCATTCGATGTATCTCGGTGAGGACTATTGTTTGTCCGTTTTGTGAAACGATCTGCCGAGCCGTTTCTTTGTAATTTGAAAAAGAGTGTTAAACTTTTCGTGCACATTTAAGCTCATTCTCTCGAATCGATTTTAGAAAATCAAAAACTATTCGAAAGATATTTGTTGGGAATAATACTGATTAGTTTTAGGTGAAAATCTACCGAGCCGTTTTCTTATAATTAACTGTTGAAAAAAAAATTTAAGCCGATTTTCATGAAACTTTCTTTGGCGATGTATATCATAGTCTTAAAGAACTTACTGGAATATAACGGCCTTACGACAAGTAGTTTAATTTTAAAAATTCATCAAAGTTTGAGAAAATAAGTAGTATTGTTGACGTTTGTTAAAATTAAAATTAGATGATTTACTTGGTATTACTTGGTCTTAATGAACATACTAAACCATTAACGTCCTACAAAAACTGGTTCAATTATAAAAATTATTGATTTGTGAAAATTTGTTTTTAGAAAATACTCCGAGTTAACGTGTTCGTTCGTTTTCAATTATGTGTAATAAATTCACTCGGAATAGTTCTAATCACTCATAAATTAAATCGTTTATTATTGATTAAGTCGATTATTTACACATATCGGGAAGTTCATGTAACTTGCCTCAAGGCTATTTTTTTTAGTTAAACAGCTTGTCTCTAATACTTTAGATTAAGACCAGGAATTCTATAACCATACAAAGATTTATTCAAATTACTAAAAAAAATAACGACAAATTTCTATTCGATTCGCAAATATCTTTCAAACAGTTTTTGAATTTCTGAAATCGCTTTAGGATTTTTGGCAGAAACGTTGACGAATTTTTACGCACTTTTCTGCTAATTATGGAGAAAGGGCTTGGTCGATCGTCGTGCAAAATTGATAGACGCTAACAAGTTACATCGAATAACGAATTTTTTTAAATTTGTGCAGTCATTTTTGAGAAAACGTCGACAAACCCTCAAAAATCAGCTCACAAATAGTTTTTTCAATTTGGTCGGGATATTGAAATTTATCACTAATTACAAATACTTTCATATTTGTAATTAGCATACATATAAGAAAAATTTACGTTGAATGTCTTTCATTTACAGATAAAAAACCTAATGTGACAAAAATCCGTTAAATACTATGAAATTTAATGGACATCACAAGCATGCATGTAATCTTTCTTATGTCAATTCTTTCTAAATTAAATAATCACTTATAAAACAAAATTTTTGTATCTCTTTAAAAAAGAGAAAAGGAAAGGGAGATAATCAATATATCGAGTTAAAAGGAAATGCTAATATTTTACAACAAATAAACAATATTAAGATAGATCTTTGCGGGCTATCATCAATTACGATAAGATTATCAATTATATTAAACTTATTTTTTTCTCTTTCAGTATTAATCACTTGTCTACACTCATGCACAGCAGCCAAAAGTTTTATAAAATCTACAACGACCACCACTACAACAACAACCGAAATTTCTACAGATGCTGAAAATGATGAGGTAAATTCCAATCATTTACTTATAACATAGCTAACATAATAATTCTTCGAATAGTCTTTATAAACACAATCATCATTTAATTTAAAAAAATGTTTTGGCGTTCTTCAAAATGTTAAAAATTATTTCTATTACAGCAAACAACAGTTGCACCATCAAGTTCGACGAAGCCGCCACTTACAGGTATTCCACAAATTGATTATATCTGGGATCCAAATCTTCCACGTGAGTTAAATGGTTATAATCTGACTGATTATCCATTCCTGGTGACAACTCCTCCCAGTGAACAGATCTCATTTAAATGTAATGGCCTTCACGACGGATTTTATGCTAGCGTCGCATATAAATGTCAGGTAAATAATAAATCAATAAATAAAATTATTGTTCAAATATGAAATGTATACGTTTTTAGTATATCAATCTACAACTGCTATATAAATTGTTAAAGATTATATGTTCTATTTATGAGACTTTGACTAAAAACGAATAATAAATGTTGCCAATGACTCCTTAAAGACATTAGGAGATCATACGTGACAACATCAATTTCAGTCTTTATTATGGATTTTATCCCCAAGAAGTCTAGTCGCAAGAAATTGGCCATCGGCCAAGTCTCATGCTATCAAATCTGCCTTCGTGATCGTATTTTCTAATCAGTAGTTGTGCAAAGACGATTTTCTGGTAGCGACTCTTGTATCAAAGTGGTGATTTATAGATCATTTGACAATTAATTTTATAGTGTTTTTTCAAATATTGAAAATTCCAAATTTGATAACCCAAAATTATGTGACGATATACAGTGTGTCGACCCTTGCGTCAACATTTATCACTCTGATAAGTTATTGAGAATTCTAATTTGTTCTTGTAATTTTCAGTTATTTGAAAGCGTATTTTTTATTATTGTACATTTCTATTGATAATGATTAAAAAGTCTTGAAATATGAGTATATATTATATATATATATATATATATATATATATTCCTAATTTTTTATTTGACCTCGCTTTACCCTGAGCATTTAGCCACCTACAACAATTTTTATTTATTTACATTCTAATTTTTAGATCATTTTCAATCTATTTATGTATGCTATTCTATATTCTTCTTAATTTTTCTTTTTCTTATTTTCTTCAATTCTTGCTCTTTTTCAAATTTCTAATCCTATTTAACTTTCAGCTTCATTCTATTTTTTTCTTCATTCTTCTTTCAAGTTCCAATATTCCTCTTCTTACTCCTAATTCAACTCAACTATTCGAATTCTGTTATTCCTATTTTTCTTAATTTTTTTTATTCAAATTTTACTTAACAAATACAATTTTTATTTGATTTCAAATTAACTACATATATTTTTGTTATAAATTTTAAGTCATTGACAGGATTTGATCCGAAGATCCCTGTCGTGTGAATCGAACACGCTACCAAAGAGCTATGCTCGCCACAAATATGAGTTGTGTCAGGTCCGTTCAGTAGCTGTTAACGATGAAACAATCTAAATAATTTTCCAAATCGTTATTTTGTGCTTAAAGGAAGCAAAACAAGAACACAAAAATAAAGCACTCTATAATTGTCCTATGGAACAAGGAAAAAGATCAGATGTTTAAGTGTACAATATATTTTTCTGTTGTAATCTAACCCTTACAACAAAGGTTCGAAACTTTATAAATGAACTAAATAATTATATTAATGTATAATTTTTTGAAACTGCAGACAGAATTATTGACCTAGTTTAGTACTTGATAATATCAAGTAATATTTTACCCGTTCCACTGATCGATCACGATTTGTTTGCATTCCTTGGGTGTGTTTACTTATTTTCATAGTAAGTGGATGGTCGATATAAATTATTTATTATTTTTAATATATATATAGATATATATATATATATATACAGTGGTGTTGAGTTAATTTTTTTTTGCCGGAACGCTAAAATAAAAAAAACGGTCCTCATGTTTATTCCGGTTCCGTTCGAAAATGTAAGAAACAAAAATCATTACAAAACCCATTTTGTGCACCTATATATATGTCTATTACATTAATAGGAACGTTTAATAAAAATTAGTTACATTATAATTTATTAAATTCACTTATTAAATCACTTTCTGTATGTAGCGATTCTTTTTCAATTTTTTTTGCCGGCCCGACAACACCACTGTATATATATATATATATATATATATAGAGAGAGAGAGAGAGAGAGAGAGAGAGCTTAGCTTTCGTTGTACTCTTTCTTATGTTCACGTTTATTTTCTTTTCTCTTTTTTCTTCTTTTTAACAGTTTTAACTACAATCTGTCACACTTAGGACATTCAGTAATTGTTTTGACTTTATCATATGGACTTTTGAATGAAGGGCAATCCAGTAGTTGTTCAATCCAATTATGACTAATTAACTATACTCAAAGTATTTGCTGACATTTTTATTATATACTAGCCGGCCCGACAGACTTCGTCCTGTCAAAAAAAATTGTAATGTGGCGGTGTTTATGCCTACCTTTTTTCTATTCTTTGCAAAAAATTATCCTGAACAGAACCGTCACCCTGGTAATAATTCGGTGTGAATTAAAAATAATTAAATAAAACACTATAAGCATTTAAAAGTAAGTAATTTTAATAATGTAAATCATAATTCAAAAATCAGTTCAATTTTCATTGTAGTGCTTTGTGATAAACGATATCTTTTTGTTTGATTACCTGGCGCATAGACAAACAAATCTGATGGTTTTCCAATACGGGAACAAACAACATACAATTTTCCATGTGAGAAACATGGGTTTTCTAAATTAATACCACAAACACTTAATGATACCATAAACGCACTGGAAACGCATTGGGATGCATGGTGCGAGAACATCTTCTGCTTTATACTATCCTTTGAATATAGTTGGTCGATATTTCGCAACATTATAATTGCCGATCCAACCTTTAACTGAAGATTGTGAGGTGACAATCCTAGCAAATCCTGCGAGTTAAAAAACTCCGATGGATCGTCTTGGTTAGTTGCCGAATCAACTGATTCGCCTGTAATTTGTTCTTGAATTTTGAAATTTAATTAATTTACATCAATGTTTTTGGCTGCCAATATAGCTTGATTGAAAGATATTTCTATGTTTATATAAATATATTCAAAATTAGATTATCAAAAACTACACAAAATGTCATGACATAGATCATTGTTTTTTTTACAAATTGCGTTGCCTACTCGATTAAAATAGAAAAGGGCTGTTTTTAGGGTTGTCCCGGCAATTATTCGTATTTTTCTCGCCGTAACAACCATCCTTGGACTTCAACGAACATTTTAAAAAAGAATTGGCCAAATTGGTTCAGGCGTTGTTAAGTTATGCGCTTACCAACACATTTTGCGATCTATTTTTATATATAAGATATGCAACTATATCCTATAGTGGAAGAGATTTATAATCTCAAGTGGAAATTTGACATCAAAATTGCCTAATGTCGGGCTTTGGCGGTAGCGGGAATCGAACCAGCGAACCCGGGATTAGTTGGTGCGAACGTGGTGCTAGCCCACGTTTTATTAGTTTTATAAATATCTTGCCTTTTTTTTAATTACAATATCTGTTATAACTGCTAAATAGTAACATAAGTGACTAATAACATAAATATAAATAAAATAGAGTACAAAATAAAGATTAGTATTTTCATTAGAATAATATTCGTATTATGAATCTTGCCATGTAATAATGATATTTTAAATAATAATGAAGATAAGATTATCTGTCTAATCTGGTCATGAAAGTAAATCACCATTACTTCAATTTATAGAAATTTCCAAGTATTAATAAGTCGACATCACTGCTACCTAATATATCAAAATCAAATAAAAAACTTTGGTTAACATTTCTTGTTACCGCTAAACAATTTTTTTCTATAATTTGATGATTTTTTTTTTAAATTGCATTCCAAATAACCTTGCCTTCCAGATTTGGCCCATAGTTCTACTAGCTTTTTGTTAACTTGAAATAACTCCTTATATATACTGATTGTTTTAAAAACTAAAAAAAATGAAATGACTAAATAAATCTTGAGGAATACCAGTTGTTAAATGGAGTTCAATTTATTGCAATAAATTATTTTCTTAATTGGTTTGACTGACAGAGTAATGTGATTATACATAATATATATATATATATATATATATATATATATTTCGACGTTGAAACACACATATATATATATATAAACATTTATTTTAATTTCAGCTATACCACCACTGCCTGTATGGAACGCGTTACGACTTTCTATGTGCAAATTTCACAGCATTTGACCAAAAAACATTCATATGTCATTTTGCTTCAGAAGTAGACTGTGCTAATTCACACAAATATTGGGGCAGGTAAATTCTCTGTCGTTCTTAATTTTTAATATATACCTAACGGATAATTAATGTTTTTATAAGTAAATAGCTGCAGTTACTGAATTTATAAGAATCCCTTTTGACTGCACTAAAATTGAATTATCACAATAAAAAATATGAACAATATTCATATATATATATGTATATATATATATATATATATATATATATATATGTGTGTGTGAGTGTGTGTGTGTATGGTATATCTTGGTAAACACAATACATTGGTTTATACAATTCGCATATTAAATGTCAAATTGCGAAATACTAGCTCACCATTTGAAATTATCAGTTATCATTAAATTTGCCAGTAATATTTCTAAGAATGAATCTAGTATATCAATTATACATAAATGTAAACAAAACAAGATTTAAAAGTATCTAAAATACATTTTTGTATTCCTTTATCAACACAACATCAATTAGAATTAACCTGAAATATACAAAATTGCTTCCATCGTTATTTAATAATGTAAAATCAAAAATCATAGTACAGTCAAATAGGTTTTCTCTTCCAACTAACACAAATTATAACTAATTAAACTAACTCAAATAATAAAGGCTTTGTGTAAAAACTATTTTTGCATACTAAAAGTTTAAAAATTGCATTAATCTATTTAAGAAATGATGCGTTGTATAAGGCAACAACCACAACATCTACAACGACGACAACTACTCCGGCTCCTGCAACGCAACCTGCTCCAAGACCAACTAGTCGAAGGCGAAGACCGCTAAGGTGGAGGTATTTATTATAAGAAAATTTTATTTTCAAAGATAGGATAGATTCTTATTTTTATTATATTAAATAATAATTTATCGAATTGAGAGTCTAGCTTATGTATAAGAATAGATATATAGTTGTGGAACAGATGTAGATGCTGATTTTAGAATATATTTGAAGACTGTTTTCATCTGTTTTCAAAACTTTTTCCTTCATATTATTACTACTACTAAAATCTATAAACCTTGTATATTGTGAATTCTGATTTGAATTTCTAATTTTAGACGTCCACAGCCGTATGACTATTACTACGATGACGATTATTCGGATAGTGATATTTATGATGATCAACAACGAGATATTGGTCGAAGACGGAAAAGACCACTTCACAATCCATCGCGACTTCCAGCTCAGTATGACGACTATGATGACAGATATGATTATCGCCGTGACTACGATGATTATGATAATCCTAGGAGCAAACCTTACGACAGACCCAGAGGTTACACGCCGCGCAGGAGACCAGGATCCAGAGCACAAGGAAGAAAACAGCCCACCCCACAAGCACCACAGGAAACCTTAGTTCAGCCATCCCAGAAATCCAAAAATCATCGGTTTACGATAGACCGCGTATGCCTCCAAAGATTCGGCGACCGGTGCCTCTGAATATACGGGATAAATATGACTATAAACCAAATACATCTGATGCCTCACCAACACAATCAGATGCTGAATATAGTGACTATGAGGAGGAAGAAGAAGTAGTTGTTCCGCCACGTATTAAGACTGAAACTCAAGCAAAAGTTCCCAGAAAAAGGTGCATACACCGCCACCTCCAGTAGTTACTGAACGTCCTTTGGCTAAACAACCGAGCTTTGATGACAGACCAGGACCAGTAAAGTCGTTGAGACGCCCTGCCCAAATTGACAGACATCGGAGACCAGTTTTAGACTCATACGATTATGGATATAAGCAAGTACAAAGGGATCCCGTGGAATCGAGACCGCGTCACGAATTGCGCCGGCCGGTATCCAGCAGCACTGCCCAACCCCTAGATGTATCAGATGATGAGTATTACGATGATGAAGATTACGAGGCAGTTGAACCACAACCAAAACGACTAACGAATTTAACCACAAATTCAAGGCGGGAGCCAGTTTTACCACCAAAATCAACGAGACCTTTATTACGAGTTGTCAAAAGGCCATTTTTACCTAGTAGGGGCGGCAGTCCATATTTGCCAAGAGGATTGCAACCAATTGGAAGAAAGTCAAAATTGAATCACAGTCGCCGGTCGATTACGAAGCAGATAAATTGAAACAACAACTGGATATTATGAAAAAACTTTCAACGTAAATCAAAAGATGAACAACATCGACGTACGTAACAACCAGTAGAGCCAATAGTATATCAACAACAAGAATATTTAAGTGATTCCTTGAAAGCTGGTAAACCTTCAGAAGATAGACCACATATTAGACAAAATTTTGCAGATATAAATGAAAATGAATACGACGTCACTCTGAATGATGCCTTAAATCCTACTTTACAAATCTTGCGCCATTGAGGAATTCTCCAAGTGGATTTGTTCCTAAACTACAATCTGCAGTATATTCTGATAGAAATGGACAAAGTTACCGTGGACAAACATATTACTCAGAGCCAAGCGCTTCAAATATACACTTTCTGCGCACTCCCATCGATAGATCAGCTTACCAATGATGTTTAGTAGACATAAGCTAATATTTTATAATTGAATACATTTTATTTTTATATATTTGTAAATAATAATAGATCCATTCCCGTAAGATCATTTCTTCTGGGCGAATTACATTATTATGTTTTAAAGTAAATAAATTAATCAAATAGATGTTATCAAAAAATCTAACTGTCTTGAAATGAGATGCAGGAAATAAA